>NC_084561.2:3548823-3593823 GCF_033978685.3 Nerophis lumbriciformis
ATACAGCATTATTCACATGTGAATAACATAAATACAGTCTATTATACAGCATTATTCACATGTGAATAACATAAATACAGATTCAAACCGTTTCAACTTCAAACTGTTCAGCCTATTCGGTAATCGCGGGCTTCCCCTTGACAAATTCCAAAAATTCCCAGAATTACAGGTTTTCCGGGCCATTTTTCAAACATCCACCATTTCCACATTTGAAAACCATCTTTTTTGCAAGTTCAGGATTTTCCAGAATTCCTGGTTTTCCAAAGCCGTATTTCCACCCCTTTTTCTGGCAACTACTCCTTCCACATTTTTTAATGCATTTAAACGATTCCACCGTCAAAACATTCCTCTTAATCAGGACAAAAGATGAAGTTGTTTTTTTTTAACTGGAAAAATTCCCGGTTTTCCCAAAATTCCAGGAATTCCGTGATACCATTTCTCAATTCAACATGTTACTACTTCAACATTTCTCCACCGATTTGGAAAAATTCCAACACCAACCTTTTCAACTCATTCAGACCATTCAAAAAAAATTCCCGCTTTTCCCGAAATTTCCAAATTTTGGGGGAAATTCCCATTGAAATCAATGGGACATTCTTCAAAGTTGCACAATTCCCACATTTTTCATCTGATTCAAACCGTTCCAACTTCAAAATATTCAGCCTGTTTGGGAATTGTGTGCTCTACTTCAACAATTCTAAAAAAAAAATTCCAGGATTTCAGTTCAACTTCAGCATTGGAGCATTCATTCCCTCAGGAATTGCCTCATCTAGTTTGATGTTATTATTATTATTATTAAAAAAATATTATGATATTTAGCACATTTTGAAAGAGTGAAGGCTTACTTTACGTCACTAATGCTAATGGTAGCATGTCTATGGAGAATGCAATGTAAATTAGCATCAAGCTAGCACATTCTACAAGAGTAAAGCCTTACTTTACGTCACTAATGCTAATAGTAGCATGTCTATGGAGAATGCAATGTAAATTAGCATCAAGCTAGCACATTCTACAAGAGTAAAGCCTTACTTTACGTCACTAATGCTAATAGTAGCATGTCTATGGAAAATGCAGTGTAAATTAGCATCAAGCTAGCACATTCTACAAGAGTAAAGCCTTACTTTACGTCACTAATGCTAATAGTAGCATGTCTATGGAAAATGCAATGTAAATTAGCATCAAGCTAGCGCATTCTACAAGAGTGAAGCCTTACTTTACGTCACTAATGCTAATAGTAGCATGTCTATGGAAAATGCAATGTAAATTAGCATCAAGCTAGCACATTCTACAAGAGTGAAGCCTTACTTTACGTCACTAATGCTAATAGTAGCATGTCTATGGAGAATGCAGTGTAAATTAGCATCAAGCTAGCACATTCTACAAGAGTAAAGCCTTACTTTACGTCACTAATGCTAATAGTAGCATGTCTATGGAGAATGCAATGTAAATTAGCATCAAGCTAGCACATTCTACAAGAGTAAAGCCTTACTTAAGTCACTAATGCTAATAGTAGCATGTCTATGGAGAATGCAATGTAAATTAGCATCAAACTAGCACATTCTACAAGAGTAAAGCCTTACTTTACGTCACTAATGCTAATAGTAGCATGTCTATGGAGAATGCAATGTAAATTAGCATCAAGCTAGCACATTCTACAAGAGTAAAGCCTTACTTTACGTCACTAATGCTAATAGTAGCATGTCTATGGAGAATGCAATGTAAATTAGCATCAAGCTAGCACATTCTACAAGAGTAAAGCCTTACTTTACGTCACTAATGCTAATAGTAGCATGTCTATGGAGAATGCAATGTAAATTAGCATCAAGCTAGCACATTCTACAAGAGTAAAGCCTTACTTTACGTCACTAATGCTAATAGTAGCATGTCTATGGAGAATGCAATGTAAATTAGCATCAAGCTAGCACATTCTACAAGAGTAAAGCCTTACTTTACGTCACTAATGCTAATAGTAGCATGTCTATGGAGAACGCAATGTAAATTAGCATCAAGCTAGCACATTCTACAAGAGTAAAGCCTTACTTTACATCACTAATGCTAATAGTAGCATGTCTATGGAAAATGCAGTGTAAATTAGCATCAAGCTAGCACATTCTACAAGAGTAAAGCCTTACTATACGTCACTAATGCTAACAGTAGCATGTCTATGGAGAATGCAATGTAAATTAGCATCAAGCTAGCACATTCTACAAGAGTAAAGCCTTACTTTACGTCACTAATGCTAATAGTAGCATGTCTATGGAGAATGCAATGTAAATTAGCATCAAGCTAGCACATTCTACAAGAGTAAAGCCTTACTTTACGTCACTAATGCTAATAGTAGCATGTCTATGGAGAATGCAATGTAAATTAGCATCAAGCTAGCACATTCTACAAGAGTAAAGCCTTACTTTACGTCACTAATGCTAATAGTAGCATGTCTATGGAGAATGCAATGTAAATTAGCATCCTGATAGCACATTCTACAAGAGTAAAGCCTTACTTTACGTCACTAATGCTAATAGTAGCATGTCTATGGAGAATGCAATGTAAATTAGCATCAAGCTAGCACATTCTACAAGAGTAAAGCCTTACTTAAGTCACTAATGCTAATAGTAGCATGTCTATGGAAAATGCAATGTAAATTAGCATCAAGCTAGCACATTCTACAAGAGTAAAGCCTTACTTTACGTCACTAATGCTAATAGTAGCATGTCTATGGAGAATGCAATGTAAATTGGCATCAAGCTAGCACATTCTACAAGAGTAAAGCCTTACTTTACGTCACTAATGCTAATAGTAGCATGTCTATGGAGAATGCAATGTAAATTAGCATCAAGCTAGCACATTCTACAAGAGTAAAGCCTTACTTTACGTCACTAATGCTAATAGTAGCATGTCTATGGAGAATGCAATGTAAATTAGCATCAAGCTAGCACATTCTACAAGAGTAAAGCCTTACTTTACGTCACTAATGCTAATAGTAGCATGTCTATGGAAAATGCAATGTAAATTAGCATCAAGCTAGCACATTCTACAAGAGTAAAGCCTTACTTTACGTCACTAATGCTAATAGTAGCATGTCTATGGAGAACGCAATGTAAATTAGCATCAAGCTAGCACATTCTACAAGAGTGAAGCCTTACTTTACGTCACTAATGCTAACAGTAGCATGTCTATGGAGAATGCAATGTAAATTAGCATCCAGCTAGCACATTCTACAAGAGTAAAGCCTTACTTTACGTCACTAATGCTAATAGTAGCATGTCTATGGAGAATGCAATGTAAATTAGCATCAAGCTAGCACATTCTACAAGAGTAAAGCCTTACTTTACGTCACTAATGCTAATAGTAGCATGTCTATGGAGAATGCAATGTAAATTAGCATCAAGCTAGCACATTCTACAAGAGTAAAGCCTTACTTTACGTCACTAATGCTAACAGTAGCATGTCTATGGAGAATGCAATGTAAATTAGCATCCAGCTAGCACATTCTACAAGAGTAAAGCCTTACTTTACGTCACTAATGCTAATAGTAGCATGTCTATGGAGAACGCAATGTAAATTAGCATCAAGCTAGCACATTCTACAAGAGTAAAGCCTTACTTTACGTCACTAATGCTAATAGTAGCATGTCTATGGAGAACGCAATGTAAATTAGCATCAAGCTAGCACATTCTACAAGAGTAAAGCCTTACTTTACGTCACTAATGCTAATAGTAGCATGTCTATGGAGAACGCAATGTAAATTAGCATCCAGCTAGCACATTCTACAAGAGTAAAGCCTTACTTTACGTCACTAATGCTAATAGTAGCATGTCTATGGAGAATGCAATGTAAATTAGCATCTAGCTGGCACATATAGAAAGAACGAATCCTTACTTTACGTCACTTGTCGGCATTATTCTGTCTAATGCAGAAGAAAATGTTCACATTTCAACAACTTCCCTCGTGTTTGTGCCTCCTTTGCAGGTCAATGATTTCCGCTCCAGGGGGAAATCCTTATCAGCCACAGAGGCCATCTTTGTTACGGCCACCATGCAGTTCAGAGAGACCATCAAAGCCATGTATTCTTTCCCCGTAAGTCTCTTTTCCACCAAGAGTGTTCCCCCTTCATCCTCCTTAAAGGGCAAATGCACATTTTTTTGGAATGTTGCCTATCGTTCACAATCAGTATGAGAGACAAGAACACATGTCCTTTTTTTATTTTTTATTTTAAAGATGATAGAAAACGCTTGAAATATGCGACGAATGGTCACCGTTGTAGCCTTCAAAGCCTGTTTTTTATACACACTGCAATTTTATATATAATGTAGTAAGAGACACCTTCATAACAATATGTAATATGTACAATATACACACTGCAAGTATATATATAATGTAGTAACAGACACCTTCATAACAATATGTAATATGTACAATATACACACTGCAAGTATATGTATAATGTAGTAACATACACCTTCATAACAATATGTAATATGTACAATATACACACTGCAAGTATATATATAATGTAGTAACAGACACCTTCATAACAATATGTAATATGTATAATATACACACTGCAAGTATATATATAATGTAGTAACAGACACCTTCATAACAATATGTAATATGTACAATATACACACTGCAAGTATATATATAATGTAGTAACAGACACCTTCATAACAATATGTAATATGTACAATATATACACTGCAAGTATATATATAATGTAGTAACAGACACCTTCATAACAATATGTAATATGTACAATATACACACTGCAAGTATATGTATAATGTAGTAACATACACCTTCATAACAATATGTAATATGTACAATATACACACTGCAAGTATATATATAATGTAGTAACAGACACCTTCATAACAATATGTAATATGTATAATATACACACTGCAAGTATATATATAATGTAGTAACAGACACCTTCATAACAATATGTAATATGTACAATATACACACTGCAAGTATATATATAATGTAGTAACAGACACCTTCATAACAATATGTAATATGTACAATATATACACTGCAAGTATATATATAATGTAGTAACAGACACCTTCATAACAATATGTAATATGTACAATATACACACTGCAAGTATATATTTAATGTAGTAACAGACACCTTCATAACAATATGTAATAAGTACAATATACACACTATCATGTAGTAACAGACACCTTCATAACAATATGTAATATGTACAATATACACACTGCAAGTATATATATATAATGTAGTAACAGACACCTTCATAACAATATGTAATATGTACAATATACACACTGCAAGTATATATATAATGTAGTAAGAGACACCTTCATAACAATATGTAATATGTACAATATACACACTGCAAGTATATATATAATGTAGTAACAGACACCTTCATAACAATATGTAATATGTACAATATACACACTGCAAGTATATATATATAATGTAGTAACAGACACCTTCATAACAATATGTAATATGTACAATATACACACTGCAAGTATATATATAATGTAGTAACAGACAACTTCATAACAATATGTAATATGTACAATATACACACTGCAAGTATATATATATAATGTAGTAACAGACACCTTCATAACAATATGTAATGTGTACAATATACACACTGCAAGTATATATATAATGTAGTAACAGACACCTTCATAACAATATGTAATATGTACAATATACACACTGCAAGTATATATTTAATGTAGTAAGAGACACCTTCATAACAATATGTAATATGTACAATTTACAGAATGCAAGTATATATTTAATGTAGTAACAGACACCTTCATAGCAATATGTAATATGTACAATATACACACTGTAAGTATATATTTAATGTAGTAACAGACACCTTCATAACAATATGTAATATGTACAATATACACACTGCAAGTATATAAATAATGTAGTAACAGACACCTTCATAACAATATGTAATATGTACAATATACACACTGCAAGTATATATATAATGTAGTAACAGACACCTTCATAACAATATGTAATATGTACAATATACACACTGCAAGTATATAACTAATGTAGTAACAGACACCTTCATAACAATATGTAATATGTACAATATACACACTGCAAGTATATATATAAAGTAGTAACAGACACCTTCATAACAATATGTACAATATACACACTGCAAGTATATATATAATGTAGTAACAGACACCTTCATAACAATATGTAATATGTACAATATACACACTGCAAGTATATATATAATGTAGTAACAGACACCTTCATAACAATATGTAATATGTACAATATACACACTGCAAGTATATATATAGTGTAGTAACAGACACCTTCATAACAATATGTAATATGTACAATATACACACTGCAAGTATATATATAATGTAGTAACAGACACCTTCATAACAATATGTAATAAGTACAATATACACACTGCAAGTATATATATAATGTAGTAACAGACACCTTCATAACAATATGTAATATGTATAATATACACACTGCAAGTATATATATAATGTAGTAACAGACACCTTCATAACAATATGTAATATGTACAATATACACACTGCAAGTATATATATAATGTAGTAACACACACCTTCATAACAATATGTAATATGTACAATATACACACTGCAAGTATATATATAATGTAGTAAGAGACACCTTCATAACAATATGTAATATGTACAATATACACACTGCAAGTATATAACTAATGTAGTAACAGACACCTTCATAACAATATGTAATATGTACAATATACACACTGCAAGTATATATTTAATGTAGTAACAGACACCTTCATAACAATATGTAATATGTACAATATACACACTGCAAGTATATATATATAATGTAGTAACATACAGATTCATAACAATATGTAATATGTACAATATACACACTGCAAGTATATATTTAATTTAGTAACAGACATCTTCATAACAATATGTAATATGTACAATATACACACTGCAAGTATATATGATGTAGTAACAGACACCTTCATAACAATATGTAATATGTACAATATACACACTGCAAGTATATATATAAAGTAGTAACAGACACCTTCATAACAATATGTAATATGTACAATATACTCACTGCAAGTATATATATAATGTAGTAACAGACACCTTCATAACAATATGTAATATGTATAATATACACACTGCAAGTATATATATATAATGTAGTAACAGACACCTTCATAACAATATGTAATATGTGCAATATACACACTGCAAGTATATATATAATGTAGTAACAGACACCTTCATAACAATATGTAATATGTACAATATACACACTGCAAGTATATATATTTAATGTATTAACAGACACCTTCATAACAATATGTAATATGTACAATATACACACTGCAAGTATATATATATATAATGTAGTAACAAACACCTTCATAACAATATGTTATATGTACAATATACACACTGTAAGTATATAAATAATGTAGTAACAGACACCTTCATAACAATATGTAATATGTACAATATACACACTGCAAGTATATATATATATAATGTAGTAACAGACACCTTCATAACAATATGTAATATGTACAATATACACACTGCAAGTATATATATAATGTAGTAACAGACACCTTCATAACAATATGTAATATGTACAATATACACACTGCAAGTATATATATAATGTAGTAAGAGACACCTTCATAACAATATGTAATATGTACAATATACACACTGCAAGTATATATATAATGTAGTAACAGACACCTTCATAACAATATGTAATATGTACAATATACACACTGCAAGTATATATTTAATGTAGTAACAGACACCTTCATATCAATATGTAATATGTACAATATACACACTGCAAGTATTTATATAAAGTAGTAACAGACACCTTCATAACAATATGTAATATGTACAATATACACACTGCAAGTATATATTTAATGTAGTAAGAGACACCTTCATAACAATATGTAATATGTACAATATACACACTGCAAGTATATATATAATGTAGTAACAGACACTTTCATAACAATATGTAATAAGTACAATATTTACCCTATTTTGGTCATTTTAATCAATTATTTCTTCCGTGCATTTATTTTCTTTCCTATAGCAACGCACTTCCGACTTCTGGCAACAAATGTGTGTATCTACTTCTGGAAACAAACGCGAGTGTTTTTAAATCACGGCAGACTTGGTAACAAACAACAAAGATCACAATTTTTTGGTCAACTTTACAACATCATATTTCTGAAGCCGAATATACGGAGGATGAAACCGCTGCCGTAAGAGACGAGCACGAAAGAAGGGTGAGACGTTGGAGCGGACGGAAGTCGAGAGAGTGAGGTGAAAGTGACTTTGTGGAACTTGAAGCCGTGCTATTTCAACATAAATGGAGTGCTTACCCAAATAAACCGGGAAAAAAAAACGTCCCCCGCGGTTTTTGAATACATTTTTAGAGGTAGAATTGTTTGCATTGCTAGCCACCAAGAACGAGACCATGTTTACATGTTAGAATGCAAAAAGTACTTTTGTCTTGTCTCTCATAATGATTGTGAAGAATAAGCAAAATCCCCCCCACGGTGCAGTTGTCCTCTAACTCCTTTGCTGCGATACTAGAAGCCCACCATCGGCTACAAGGGTCTGATGACCGGCTACCAGAACAAAGTCATCCATCTGGCCGGGGACAAACAAAAAGGAGAAGTCCAACTTGTGGTCAACCTCTTCCAGTCCGTGTTGGACGGTTTCATCCGAGGGGAGATGAAGAAGCAGGAAGCAGAACCTGCCAAGGTGAGAAGTCCACACCAGATATCAGTCCGATAGCACCCAACAAACCAAGAATCAGACTATATCGACTCGCATGTAAAGTCACTGATATCATGTGCGATACAAGCAGTCCTGCACTGTGTTTACTTATGTGTGATATCATGTGCGATACAAGCAGTCCTGCACTGACTTTACTTATGTGGGATATCATGTGCGATACAAGCAGTCCTGCAGCGTGTTTACTTGTGTGTGATATCATGTGCGATACAAGCGGTCCTGCACCGTGTTTACTTGTGTGTGATTTGTGTGATACAAGCAGTCCTCCAGCATATTTACTTGTGTGATATCATGTGCGATACAAGTGGTCCTGCCGCATGTTTACTTGTGTGTGATATTATGTGCGATACAAGCGGTCCCGCAGCGTGTTTACTTACGTGTGATAGCATGTGCAATGCAAGCGGTCCTGCACCGTGTTTACTTGTGTGTGATATGTGTGATACAAGCAGTCCTGCAGCATTTTTACTTGTGTGATATCATGTGCGATACAAGTGGTTCTGCAGCATTTTACTTGTGTGTGGCATCATGTGCGATACAAGCGGTACCGCAGTGTGTTTGCTTGTGTGATATCATGTGTGATACAAGCAGTCCTGCAGCATTTTTACTTGTGTGATATCATGTGTGATACAAGCAGTCCTGCAGCATGTGTACTTGTGTGATATCAAGTGCAATTCGAGCGGTCCCGCAGACTGTTTACTTGTGTGTGATATCCTGTGCGATACAAGCAGTCCTGCAGCATGTATACTTGTGTGATATCATGTGTGATACAAGCAGTCCTGCAGCATGTGCACTTGTGTGATATCAAGTGCAATTCGAGCGGTCTCGCAGACTGTTTACTTGTGTGTGATATCCTGTGCGATACAAGCAGTCCTGCAGCATGTATACTTGTGTGATTCAAGCGGTACCTCAGTTTGTTTACTTGTGTGTGATATCATGTGCGATACAAGCGGTACCTCAGTTTGTTTACTTGTGTGTGTGATATCATGTACGATACAGGTGGTACTGCAGTTTGTTTACTTGTGTGTGATATCCTGTGCGATACAGACGGTACCGCAGTTTGTTTACTTGTGTGTGATATAATGTGCGATACAAGTGGTACCGCAGCATGTTTACTTGTGTGTGATATCAGGTGCGATTCGAGCGGTCCCGCAGTTTTATGTGTGTGTGACATCATGTGCGATACAAGCAGCCCTGCAGTGTGTTTACTTGTGTAATATCATGGGCGATATAAGCTGTCCTGCAGTTTGTTTACTTGTGTGTGTGATGTCATGTGCGATACAAGCAGTCCTGCAGCGTGTTTACTTGTGTGTAATATCAAGTGTGATTCGAGTGGTCCTGCAGTGTGTTTACTTTGTGTGATATCATGTGCGATACAAGCTGTATCATATCAGAAGTTTTAAAAAAAAAAAGGTGTACTCCTTCCTATCAAGTAAGACAGTTAATGTACCTGCAGATTAACCCTTTAGATGAAGGCGTTTTATGTACTTTAGGTTTTTACTTTTGGATCAGACAAGTTTCTGACTTTACAATCACCACAAAAAAGATTTATTAAACTGCAAAAGTGACGTAGTGAACCATTACTTGGAATGCATGTGCAGATTAAGAAATACATTATAATTCCCCAGCCATGATGTGCGTCGTTTAGCCGCTTGGGAGCGCTGTTGGCTCACATGACCTTGCTGCCTGTAATGTTCGATTCGTAGAAGACGAGCTTGTTCCCAGCAGGAAGACGCTGTCACGTGACACTGCTTCCTTTCCCGCCTCCTTCATTGTTATGATGAAGAAGAAGAAGAAAGATGGCGACATCATCACAAGAGTCGTGGCCAGCTTTACTCATCAAACATCTGCTTTTACCGGACCAACGTAGAACGTTTCATGAAGTTAACAACACTTGATGGCTCTCTGCTTGTTTTCCAGCCCGCTAAAGCCCGGAAGAAGCGACGGAAAAAAGACAAAAGTGTAAGTTTGTCATCTTTCTAATCTTTTACTGGCAGAAGCTTTGAACTCATACACTAACACTACCAATTCCTGGGAATCGATACCGGTACCTATTTTTGTTATTTTTGTGTGTGTGTTAATAAATCATACTTGCCAACCCTCCCGAAATTCAGTGCCTCTCCCAAAAACCTCCCAGGACAAATATTCTCCCGAAAATCTCCCGATTTTCAGCCCTAGCTGGAAGCCACGCCCCCTCCAGCTCCATGCGGACCTGAGTGAGGACAGCCTTTTTTTCATGACGGGAGAACAACAGGGTGACAAGAACGAAATCATCCAGACTAGAGATAAATTGTATTATTATGTTTATCTTACCTAAAAATAAATATATTTACTAATTACCGTATTTTCCGCACCATAAGGCGCCCTGGGTTAAAAGCCGCGCCTTCAATGAACGGCATATTTCAAAACTTTGTCCACCTATAAGCCGCCCCGTGTTGTAAGCCGCATCTAACTGCGCTAAAGGAATGTCAAAAAAACAGTCAAATAGGTCAGTCAAACTTTAATAATATATTAAAAACCAGCGTGATGTGGGCGTGCATGGAGTCGTATATCAACATGGACGGAGCTGCGTGAAGAAAGCCACCCGGCCTCTTCGCGTAAACTTAAACTTACCTTAACCACTCGCTCATCTTTTCTTCATCCATCCCTTCGAGTTAGCTTTTATGATGACGCCGGCTGGAAAGGTCTCTTTTGGCAAGGTCTTCCTTTTGAATATCACCATGGGTGGAAGTTTCTGGCCATTAGCATGGCAAGCTAGAACCACAGTGAAGGATGACTTCTCATTCCCCGTGGTGCGAATATTCACCGTACGTGCTCCCGTTGTATCCACAGTGCGGTTCACAGGAATATCAGTTGCTGTGAAATAGTAATCCGTGTGCGAATGGAGAGATTGCGTCTTTTCATGAACCGGATCCCTGTCGCTTAGTAGGAGCCATTTTGTGGTCTTTACAGATGTAAACAGGAAATGAAACGTACGGTAATATCCGCGCGCTTTTTCTTCTTCTACGCGGGCGGGTGGTTGCTTACAGTAGAAGAAGAAGCGCTTCCTGTTCTATGGGGGCGGGTGCTTACCTTGGCGGTTGCTTGCGTAGAAGAAGAAGCGCTTCCTGTTCTACCGGGAAAAAAGATGGCGGCTGTTTACCGAAGTTGCGAGACCGAAACTTTATGAAAATGAATCTTAATATTTATCCATATATAATGTGCACCGGGTTAAAAGCCGCACTGTCAGCTTTTGAGTAAATTTGTGGTTTTTAGGTGCGGCTAATAGTGCGGAAAATACGGTACTATATTTTGCTAAAAACATCAAATTAATTGTATTTTTATTTGTATTTTTTTGTGACTCCTTATTACATCCAGCCATAGAACTATACATTAAAATAAACATATTTGAAATAATTGATTTTAAATGATCATAATAATTCATTTAAAATGACCATATTTAATTATTAAAATAATTGCTTGTTTATCAACAACTTTAGCATTTTATTCATTACATTTTGAAGCTCTCAGAAGCCAAGTTATGTTATATTCCTTAATATTTATTTATGCAAGTTTGAAGTATCAATTATCTAAACACAGTTTTGTTTGCATATTTTCAGGATGTATATATATATATATATATATATATTATTAGAGATGCGCGGTTTGCGGACACAACCGCGGATTATCCGCGGATCGGGCGGATGAAATTTAAAAAAATAAGATTTTATCCGCTCGCGGGTCGGGTCGGGCGGATTAATTAGATTTTTTTTTTTTGATTTTTTTTTTGCGGGTGGCAGTTAAACCAATTGGGAAATATATATACATAGTTAAATGTTGTTACCCACATACGAAAAACGAGCAGGCACCTGCAGCATATGCCACAACAGAAGAAGAAAAAAAAAAAAGAGATGGACACTTTTACGGAGCGGAGAAGGGACGCCTCGCTGGGGTCCGGGACCGAGGCCCCTTCCCCCGAGAGGGCCCCACCGGGAGCCGTAGCTGAGGCGATCCGCGAGAAGGGCCCGACGCACGTCCAGGGTCACTACCGCGCCCACCGCACCGACACCCCGCCTCGTCCGCTTTCGCCGCGGCCGGCGTCACGCGCAGCAGGTAAGCAGCTTACCTGCCCGCCACCCCCGTGGCCGGGGGCTCGTAACATGGGTCACTCCGCGCGCTCCGCCCGCGCAGCTTACCTGCTTGCCACCCCTGTTGCCGGGGGCGCGTAACAGGGGTCACTCCGCGCGCAGTGCGCTCACGAAAGGGGTGGGGCTCACCCTGGTTGATATAGAGAGCAGGACGGTGGCCATGGAAGTCGGAACCCGCTAAGGGAGTGTGTAACAACCCACCTGCCGAATCAACTAGCCCTGAAAATGGATGGCGCTGGAGCGTGGGCCCATACCTGGCCGTCGCCGGCAGCGAGACGCCCTTGGAGGTGCGCTCAGCGCGGCTCCCATATGATTGCGCACTGGTGTGCGTCTGGGTCGTGACAGCGTGGCACGCGCAAGTCTGTGCTGCATTGGATCAGTCTCCTTTCTTTAACAGGAAAAAGCTTTATAACCTCACCATACCTGCCAACTTTTAAATCAGAAAAACCTAGTAGCCAGGGTCCAAGGGCCGCAGGCCCCGGTAGGTCCAGGACAAAGTCCTGGTGGAGGGTTCAGGGCTTCGCCCCCCGACGCAAAATGATTATTAGCATTCAGACAGGTTAAAATGTTGCTAAAACCATCACTTTTCTATCAGTCACAGTGACTTTTCAAAACAAAAATATTACAGCAAAAATCATATGGGTTGATTGACATGTTTATTCTGTAAGCTAACTTCAATAGTTTGAAATTATTTTGACAGTTAATGCCAGTTATCCTGTCAACCTTTCACAAGACTTCAATTTGTTAATTGAAAGTATAAATAGTATAAACACTTTTAACAGTATGCCGTGCTGTGAAATACAGCCGACAGAATTGCGCACCAAACACGAAGCAAGGCCAAAGCGCATATGCATGGTGCAGGAGAACAAAGGACTTCTTTCATTTAAGGTTTGTGATAAACCATCAAACTCATTCGTTAAAAGGACTCTATAGTAATATAAAGCGAATTTTTCTGGACATTATCATGCAAGAAAAGTTTATTTTTGGGATCGCGATCACCGCGTAATGATTTTTAAAGGTTGCATTACATTATTAACTGTCCCATGTGATCAGCCAGTGCGATTGGAAGTCCATGCTCAATTATTGCCTCCGTAAATAAAACTTCGGCATTTATCACATCCAAAGAATCTGTTTGGGCGACGAAAAACGTTGAAAGTTTTCCAATTGTATCGCTAGCAACGGCATTAGACTTGTGTTTTTTTGTCCCAACGTGGTCTTTTACATCGCTAATTCCTCCGTGTCCGATCGAAAAATCTTGTCTGCACAAGGTGCAATTCGCGTAGTTTTCACCCTTTTTTTAAATTTTTTTATTAATATTAGATATATAACAACGGGCGGATGGCGGGCGGGTGCAGTTCTGATCAAATGTTACATCGGGTGGATGGCGGATGGTTGACGACTTTCTGCCGCGGTTGCGGATGAAATAAATTGCCTATCCGCGCATCTCTAATATGTATATATGAAATACTTGACTTGGTGAATTCTAGCTGTCAATATACTCCTCCCCTCTTAACCACGCCCCCAACCACGCCCCGCCCCACTCCCGACCACGCCCCCACCCCCCACCTCCCGAAATCGGAGGTCTCAAGGTTGGCAAGTATGTAATAAATATTGTTTTTGATTTAAAGAAAAATAATCACATTTTTATAGTAACATACAAAATTGAGCTGGTTTTGATAACTTCTGTAGTTTTTATATCCTGTTTATCATCACATTTCCCAGTCTCATTTGCAAGTATGACATTAAGAGACGTTAGATGGTGTTTATGGTGTGTTTTTTTTGGTTTTGTCGCGCCCTAAAAAGTGTTATTACTGTAAGTATCGTATTTATTACGCTCCACCTTAGTTGTAGTTTTCTTTAACACATTTGGATGTGTTGAAACCGCATACTGATTGATAACAGTAAATATTGTACTCATTAATAACGGTAAACCGCATACTCAATAATGTAAAACCATGTACTCATTAATAATGGTAAATCGCATACTCATTAATAATGGTAAATCGCATTGTCATTAATAACGATAAACTGTGTACTCATTAATAACGGTAAATCGCATACTCATTAATAAAGGTAAATCGTGTACTCATTAAAAAGGTAAACTGTGTTCTCATTAAAAACGGTAAACTGTGTAGTCATTAATAACATTAAATCGCGTACTTATTAATGACAGAAAACTGCATACTCGTTAATAACGTAAAATTGTGTACTCATTAGTAACGGTAAATCGTGTACTCATTAAAAAGGTAAACTGTGTACTCATTAAAAACGGTAAACCGTCTACTCATTAAAAACGGTAAACTGTGTAGTCATTAATAACAGTAAATCGCGTACTTATTAATGACGGTAAACTGCATACTCAGTAATAACGTAAAATTGTGTACTCATTAATAACGGTAAATAGTGTACTCATTAAAAAGGTAAACTGTGTACTCATTAAAAACGGTAAACTGTAGTCATTAATAATAGTAAATCGCGTATTAATTAATGACGGTAAACTGCATACTCATTAATAACGGTAAATAGTGTACTCATTAAAAAGGTAAACTGTGTACTCATTAAAAACGGTAAACTGTAGTCATTAATAATAGTAAATTGCGTACTAATTAATGACGGTAAACTGCATACTCATTAATAACGTAAAATTGTGTACTCATTAGTAACGGTAAATTGTGTGCTCATTAATAACGGTAAACCACATACTCATTAATAATGTAAAATTGTGTACTCATTAATAACCGTGTACTCAGTATTAACAGTAAACCGTGTACTTAGTAATAACGGTAAACCGTGTACTCATTAATAACGGTAAACCATGTACTCAGTAATAACGATAAACCGTGTACTCATTAACAACGGTAAACCGTGTACTCATTAATAACGGTAAACCGTGTACTCATTAATAACGGTAAATGGCATACTCATTGATAATGGTAAATCGCATAGTCATTAATAACGGTAAATTGTGTGCTCATTAAAAAGGTAAACTGTGTACTCATTAAAAACTGTAAACTGTGTAGTCATTAATAACAGTAAATCGCGTACTTATTAATGACGGTAAACTCCATACTAATTAATAACGTAAAATTGTGTACTCATTAGTAACGGTAAACCGTGTACTCATTAATAACGGTACACCACATACTCATTAATAACGGTAAACCGCATACTCATTAATAATGTAAAATCGTGTACTCATTAGTAATGGTAAATTGCACACTCATTAATAACGGTAAATCGTGTGCTCATTAAAAAGGTAAACTGTGTACTCATTAAAAAGGTAAACTGTGTACTCATTAAAAACGGTAAACTGTGTAGTCATTAATAACAGTAAATCGCGTACTTATTAATGACGGTAAACTGCATACTCATTAATAACGTAAAATTGTGTACTCATTAGTAACGGTAAATTGTGTGCTCATTAATAACGTAAATTAATAACGGTAAACCACATACTCATTAATAATGTAAAATTGTGTACTCATTAATAACGGTAAACCGTGTACTCAGTATTAACGATAAACCGTGTACTCATTAATAACGGTAAATGGCATACTCATTGATAATGGTAAATCGCATAGTCATTAATAACGGTAAACCGCGTACTCATTAATAACGGTAAATCGCATGCTCATTAATAACGGTAAATCGTCTGCTCATTAAAAAGGTAAACCGTGTACTCATTAAAAAGGTAAACTGTGTACTCATTAAAAACTGTAAACTGTGTAGTCATTAATAACAGTAAATCGCGTACTTATTAATGACGGTAAACTCCATACTAATTAATAACGTAAAATTGTGTACTCATTAGTAACGGTAAACCGCGTACTCATTAATAACGGTAAACCGCATACTCATTAATAACAGTAAACCGCATACTCATTAATAACAGTAAGCCGCGTACTCATTAATAATGTAAAATCGTGTACTCATTAATAATGTAAAATCGTGTACTCTTTAGTAATGGTAAATTGCACACTCATTAATAACGGTAAATGGTGTACTCATTAATAATAGTAAATCGCGTAGTTATTAATGACGGTAAACTGCATACTCATTAATAACGTAAAATTGTGTACTCATTAGTAACGGTAAATTGTGTGCTCATTAATAACGTAAATTAATAACGGTAAACCACATACTCATTAATAATGTAAAATTGTGTACTCATTAATAACGATAAACCGTGTACTCAGTATTAACAGTAAACCGTGTACTTAGTAATAACGGTAAACCGTGTACTCATTAATAACGGTAAACCATGTACTCAGTAATAACGATAAACCGTGTACTCATTAATAACGGTAAATGGCATACTCATTGATAATGGTAAATCGCATAGTCATTAATAACGGTAAACCGCGTACTCATTAATAACGGTAAATCGCATGCTCATTAATAACGGTAAATCGTGTGCTCATTAAAAAGGTAAACTGTGTACTCATTAAAAAGGTAAACTGTGTACTCATTAAAAACGGTAAACTGTGTAGTCATTAATAACAGTAAATCGCGTACTTATTAATGACGGTAAACTCCATACTAATTAATAACGTAAAATTGTGTACTCATTAGTAACGGTAAACCGCGTACTCATTAATAACGGTAAACCGCATACTCATTAATAACGGTAAACTGCATACTCATTAATAACGGTAATCCGCGTACTCATTAATAATGTAAAATCGTGTACTCATTAATAATGTAAAATCGTGTACTCATTAATAATGGTAAATTGCACACTCATTAATAACGGTAAATGGTGTATTCATTAATAACGATAAACCGCGTACTCATTGATAATGGTAGATGGTGTACTCATTAATAACAGTAAACCGCATACTCATTGTTTATTATCACATTTCCAAGTCTCATGTGCAAGTATGACATTAAGAGCCGTTAGATGGTGTTCATGGTGTGTTTTTTTGTTTTTGTCGTGCCCTAAAAAGTGTTAATACTGTAAATATTGTATTTATTACGCACCACCTTAGTTGTAGTTTTCTTTAACACATTTGGATGTGTTGAAATCGCCATGTAAAATTGCTAATGCTAATCAGTAGCATGTCAATGTATTTTGGCATCAATCTAGCACATTTTTTGGAAAAGGGAAGCTTTACTTAGAGCATGTTTTTTTGAATTTTTGTGCCGTGTCGGCGCAATACACGTACCTGACATGGCACCGTTGGATTTTACCCATCCCCGGTCATGAAATACATTTCCATAGAGTTTTTGTGTCTGCCCCGTTAGATGGAGAGTCCCTTGGACCACGTTTTTGTCAACTACCAGGTGAACATCATGCAGTCATGTGACCAGTGCACGTCCTACATCTGGGGGATGGAGAAGGCCTACATGTGCAGCTGTAAGTCTCCACTTCACCCACTGCATCTGGACACCTCCTAAAAGACAACCTCTTGCAGATTGTAAAATGGTGTGCCACAAAAAGTGCCTGGGCAAAATAGTCACCGACTGCTCCACCTTCTGCGTAAAAAAGGTCAGTTTTGTTTTGTTATTTCGTTCCAAAAAAAAAAAGAAGCTTGTTTTTGAGCCAATGTGGTCACCCGGCAGAACGAGGAGGAGTCCGGCGGGCAGCACTTTGGTGTGCGTGTGAGTCACCTGGTCAGCGAGAAGAACCCGGTGCCCATGGTCCTGGAGATGATGCTGGAGCACGTGGAGATGCAGGGACTCTACACCGAGGGCATCTACCGCAAGTCCGGATCCGCCAATCGCATGAAAGAGCTGCACCAACGACTGGAGAACGGTAAATTGTGTACTCATTAACGCTAAATTGTGTACTCATTAACGCTAAATTGTGTACTCATTAACGGTGTACTCATTAACGGTAAATTGTGTACTCATTAATAATGTAAAATTGTGTACTCATTAACGGGAAATTGTGTACTCGTTAATGGTAAATTGTGTACTTAGTAACGGTAAATTGTGTACTCATTAACGGTAAATTGTGTACTCATTAACAGTAAATAGTGTACCCATTAACGGTAAATTGTGTACTCGTTAACGGTAAATTGTGTACTCAGTAACGGTAAATTGTGTACTCATTAACGGTAAATTGTGTACTAATTAACGGTAAATTGTGTACTCATTATTAGCGTAAAATTGTGTACTCATTATTAGCGTAAAATTGTGCACTCATTAATAACGTAAATTGTGTACTCTTTATTAACGGTAAATTGTGTACTCTTTATTAACGGTAAATTGTGTACCCATTAATAATGTAAAATTGTGTACTCATTAATAACGGCAAATTGTGTACTCATTAATAACGGCAAATTGTGTACTCATTATTAACGGTAAATTGTGTACTCATTAATAACATAAAATTGTGTATTCATCAAAAACAGTAAATCGTGTACTCATTGATAACGGTAAATTGTGTACTCAATATTAACGGTAAATTGTGTACTCATTATTAACGGTAAATTGTGTACTCGTTAACGGTAAATTGTGTACTCATTAACGGTGAATTGTGTACTCATTAATGGTAAATTGTGTACTCAATAACAGTATTGTGTACTCAGTAACGGTAAATTGTGTACTCAATAACGGTAAATTGTGTACTCATTATTAGCGTAAAATTGTGCACTCATTATTAACGTAAAATTGTGTACTCATTAATAACGTAAATTGTGCACTCATTAACGGTAAATTGTGTACTCTTTATTAACGGTAAATTGTGTACCCATTAATAACGTAAAATTGTGTACTCATTAATAACGGCAAATTGTGTACTCATTAATCACGGCAAATTGTGTACTCATTATTAACGGTAAATTGTGTACTCATTAATAACATAAAATTGTGTACTCATCAAAAACAGTAAATCGTGTACTCATTAATAACGGTAAATTGTGTACTCATTGATAACGGTAAATTGTGTACTCATTGATAACGGTAAATTGTGTACTCATTAATAACGGTAAATTGTGTACTCAATATTAACGGTAAATTGTGTACTCATTATTAACGGTAAATTGTGTACTCATTAACGGTAAATTGTGTACTCATTAACGGTAAATTGTGTACTCATTAATGGTAAATTGTGTACTCATTATTAACGGTAAATTGTGTACTCATTAATAACATAAAATTGTGTACTCATCAAAAACAGTAAATCGTGTACTCATTAATAAAGGTAAATTGTGTACTCATTGATAACGGTAAATTGTGTACTCATTAATAACGGTAAATTGTGTACTCAATATTAACGGTAAATTGTGTACTCATTATTAACGGTAAATTGTGTACTCATTATTAACGGTAAATTGTGTACTCGTTAACGGTAAATTGTGTACTCATTAACGGTAAATTGTGTACTCATTATTAGCGTAAAATCGTGTACTCATTATTAGCGTAAAATTGTGTACTCATTATTAACGTAAAATTGTGTACTCATTAATAACGTAAATTGTGCACTCATTAACGGTAAATTGTGTACTCTTCATTAACGGTAAATTGTGTACCCATTAATAATGTAAAATTGTGTACTCATTAATAACGTAAATTGTGCACTCATTAACGGTAAATTGTGTACTCTTTATTAACGGTAAATTGTGTACCCATTAATAATGTAAAATTGTGTACTCATTAATAACGGTAAATTGTGTACTCATTAATAACGGTAAATTGTGTACTCAATATTAACGGTAAATTGTGTACTCATTATTAATGTTAAATTGTGTAGTCTTTATTAACGGTAAATTGTGTACTCATTAATAACGTAAAATTGTGTACTCAATTGTAAATGATGTACTCATTAATAACGGTAAGCTGTGTACTCATTATTAACAGTAAATTGTGTAGATGGCAGTAAAAGCACATACTCGGAGCGCACTGGCAAATCACTGCACTGTTTTAATTAATTAGAACTAATAGTAGTAATAATTACTTACAATTATAGAAAGAAACAAAACCAGAGGCCTGCTAAATGTCCACAAGTTGCAGTTTATTTTATGCTTGAAAAGTGTATGTCCGTCTCAAACATTCACGCAGGTTAAGAATATTTGTGACCTGTTGATTATCGCACTAAGTTTGTTGAGAGATTATCATCACACTTCAACATCTCTAACGTGTAAACGCCGCTTCTTTGCTAGGTTGTCATCACAAATGAGGAACAAAAAAATATGATTACAACAAATACGTAAAAAATGAGGAGGCCCGTGTGTTGCTGAATGTTTACATACTACATTACCCATAAGGCTTGGCGGTGTAGAAAGGAACCGATTATAGGAGTTACTATATTGTTCTAATGTAGTTGACAAGCAACATGGCGCATCCCTGGATGATTATGTTAACTTGTGTTTGTTTAGACCCCCACCTGGTGTGCCTTGAAGATTACCCCATCCACACGGTAACGGGCCTGGTGAAACAATGGCTGAGGGAGCTGCCAGACCCGCTCATGACCTTCATACATTACAACGACTTCCTGCACGCAGTAGGTAAGGAGGAGCGTGGCCACCAGGGGGCAGCAGTCATCACTGCGATGGGGAAAGAGGTGTCCATTCATACATCAGGGGTGTCCAAACTTTTTCCCCTGGCCATATATATGTAGGTGTACATATTTTATGAATATAATGGATATGTAATTAGATAGTTGGACTCCTACCTTGTTTACTTCCCTGACAACCTCCTTAAAGTTTTGTAATCAATCAGAAATATCAAGCAGCTAAAATGCAAACATGATTAAATGTGTAGGTAGTGTTTTGCATTTTTCTCTTCATGCATGGTAATGTTACATTATGTGGAATCATTACCTCCCTGCTTGACACTCAGCATCAAGGGTTGGAATTGGGGGTTAAATCACCCCCCAAAAAATGATGCCCGGGCGCGGCCACCGCTGCTGCTCACTGCTCCCCTCACCTCCCAGGGGGTGATCAAGGGTGATGGGTCAAATGCAGAGAATAATTTCACCACACTTAGTGTGTGTGTGTGACAATCATTGGTACTTTAACGTCTTACCATGTCTGTTGGCATTTTGTGTTATATAATCTTTTTTGCACCATGACTAGGGAAGGTTGTTTGCACTGGGTCATATACAAACCCCGTTTCCATATGAGTTGGGAAATTGTGTTAGATGTAAATATAAATGGAATACAATGATTTGCGAATCATTTTCAACCCATATTCAGTTGAATATGCTGCTACAAAGACAACATATTTGATGTTCAAACTGATAAACGTTTTTTTTTTTGCAAACAATCATTAACTTTAGAATTTGATGCCAGCAACACGTGACAAAGAAGTTGGGAAAGGTGGCAATAAATACTGATAAAGTTGAGGAATGCTCATCAAACACTTATTTGGAACATCCCACAGGTGAACAGGCAAATTGGGAACAGGTGGGTGCCATGATTGGGTATAAAAGTAGATTCCATGAAATGCTCAGTCATTCACAAACAAGGATGGGGCGAGGGTCACCACTTTGTCAACAAATGCGTGAGCAAATTGTTGAACAGTTTAAGAAAAACCTTTTCTCAAGCAGCTATTGCAAGGAATTTAGGGATTTCACCATCTACGGTCCGTTATATCATCAAAGGGTTCAGAGACTCTGGAGAAATCACTGCACGTAAGCAGCTAAGCCCGTGACCTTCCATCCCTCAGGCTGTACTGCATCAACAAGCGACATCCGTGTGTAAAGGATATCACCACATGGGCTCAGGAACACTTCGGAAACCCACTGTCAGTAACTACAGTTGGTCGCTACATCTGTAAGCGCAAGTTAAAACTCTCCTATGCAAGGCAAAAAACGTTTATCAACAACACCCAGAAACGCCGTCGGCTTGGCTGGGCCTGAGCTCATCTAAGATGGACTGATACAAAGTGGAAAAGTGTTCTGTGGTCTGACGAGTCCACATTTCAAATTGTTTTTGGAAACTGTGGACGTCATGTCCTCCGGACCAAAGAGGAAAAGAACCATTCGGATTGTTCTAGGTGCAAAGTGTAAAAGGCAGCATGTGTGATGGTATGGGGGTGTATTAGTGCCCAAGACATGGGTAACTTACACATCTGTGAAGGCACCATTAATGCTGAAAGGTACATACAGGTTTTGGAGCAACATATGTTGCCATCCAAGCAACGTTACCATGGACACCCCTGCTTATTTCAGCAAGACAATGCCAAGCCACGTGTTACATCAACGTGGCTTCATAGTAAAAGAGTGCGGGTACTAGACTGGCCTGCCTGTAGTCCAGACCTGTCTCCCATTGAAAATGTGTGAAGCCTAAAATAGCACATCGGAGACCCCCGGACTGTTGAACAACTTAAGCTGTACATCAAGCAAGAATGGGAAAGAATTCCACCTGAGAAGCTTCAAAAATGTGTCTCCTCAGTTCCCAAACCTTTACTGAGTGTTGTTAAAAGGAAAGGCCATGTAACACAGTGGTGAACATACCCTTTCCCAACTACTTTGGCACGTGTTGCAGCCATGAAATTCTAAGTTAATTATTGTTGGAAAAAAAAAAAAAAAAGTTTGAGTTTGAACGTCAAATATGTTGTCTTTGTAGCATATTCAATTGAATATGGGTTGAAAAGGATTTGCAAATCATTCCGTTTATATTTACATCTAACACAATTTCCCAACTCATATGGAAACGGGGTTTGTAAGTAAATGCTGCGCTTTGGCACATTTTATAGTATAAGTCAGGGGTCCCCAAACATTTTGACTGAGGGGCTGCATTGGGTTAAAAAAATTTGGCCGGGGGCCAGGCTGTGTGTGTATATATATATATATATATATATACCGGTATATATATATATATATATATATATTTGTTAGTTTTTTTTCTTCGCGCACTAATTGACTGAAAGAGTCAATTAGCGGCGTGACGATGTCACGTTATTGATAGAAAAATGCATTTTAGACGATATGAGATCCAGCAACCCCTGTGATCCCGAAAGGGACAAGCGGTAGAAAATGGATGGATGATTTGCCTGAGCGGCCAGGAGACCCAGATAGTAACAAGCGGTAGAAAAGTGATTAGATAGGACAGATATAAAAAAAATAATAATAATAATTTATTTGGGCCGTAGTTTGGGGACCCCTGGTATAAGTGGTCACAGACCTGAATTACTCATTTTGTCCACAAGATGGTGGCAAAACAGCAGCACATAAATTGACTTTTAAAAATGAATTGATCCCTTATCAAAGCCATGTTGTCTCGCGGGCCGTAGTTTGGACACCCTGCTGTGCATATATATATATATATATATATATATATATATATATATATAAGAAATGTGTGATGGTTTGTCTTCAGAGCTGCCAGACAAGCAGGAGCAGCTGTATGCCATCTACAAAGTGCTGGAGGAGCTCCCCACAGCCAACTTCAACACGCTGGAGAGGCTCATCTTCCACCTCGTCAGGTCCTACTCCCACTCACACCCCCACCAGTGGGCGGTCGGCAGCCGCGCGAGTGGAAAGTAACCTTCAGTGTGTGTGTGGTGCGTGTGTGCAGGGTGTGTAAAGAGGAGGCTCACAACCGCATGTCCCCCAACTCCTTGGCCATCGTCTTTGCTCCCTGCGTGCTGCGATGCCCCGATGGTGCTGACCCGCTGCTCAGTATGAAGGACGTCGCCAAGACCACCACGTAGGACACACACACACACACACACACACACACACACACACCCTTATCATTGCAAAAAATAACACTGTCATACGAATGTGCTGATTGGTGCCATCAAAATGTTCGTTTGTGCCGTTATGGGTTTTAAGTTATTCTAAAATACCTTTTCTGACGAGTGATGTCATCCAGACCCCCCACCTTGTCACCGTCACCCCACCTTGTCACCGTATCCCCACCTTGTCACAGTCTCCCCACCTTGTCACCGACTCCCCACCTTGTCACCGTCTCCCCACCTTGTCACCGACTCCCCACCTTGTCACCTTGTCCCCCAACTTGTCACCTTGTCCCCCAACTTGTCACCTTGTCCCCCAACTTGTCACAGACTCCCCACCTTGTCCCCACCTTGTCACCGTCTCCCCACCTTGTCACAGTCTCCCCACCTTGTCCCCAACTTGTCACCTTGTCCCCACCTTGTCAGCGTCTCCCCACCTTGTCACAGTCTCCCCACCTTGTCCTCACCTTGTTTCCAACTTGTAACCGTCTCCCCACCTTGTCACCGTCTCCCCACCTTGTCACAGTCTCCCCACCTTGTCCTCACCTTGATTCCAACTTGTAACCGTCTCTTCACCTTGTCACCGTCTCCCCACCTTGTCACAGTCTCCCCACCTTGTCCTCACCTTGTCCCCAACTTGTCATAGACTCCCCACCTTGTCCCCACCTTGTCACAGTCTCCCCACCTTGTCCTCACCTTGTCCCCAACTTGTCACCTTGTCCCCACCTTGTCACAGTCTCCCCACCTTGTCCCCACCTTGTCACCGTCTCCCCACCTTGTCACAGTCTCCCCACCTTGTCCTCACCTTGTTTCCAACTTGTAACCGTCTCCCCACCTTGTCACCGTCTCCCCACCTTGTCACAGTCTCCCCACCTTGTCCTCACCTTGTCCCTAACTTGTCACCGTCTCCCCACCCTGTCCCCACCTTGTCACCGTCTCCCCACCTTGTCACCGTCTCCCCACCTTGCCACAGTCTCCCCACCTTGTCCTCACTTTGTCCCCAACTTGTCACCTTGTCCCCACCTTGTCACCGTCTCCCCACCTTGTCCCCACCTTGTCACAGTCTCCCCACCTTGTCCTCACCATGTTTCCAACTTGTAACCGTCTCCCCACCTTGTCACCGTCTCCCCACCTTGTCACAGTCTCCCCACCTTGTCCTCACCTTGTCCCTAACTTGTCACCGTCTCCCCACCTTGTCCCCACCTTGTCACCGTATCCCCACCTTGTCACCGTCTCCTCACCTTGTCACCGTCTCCCCACCTTGTCACCTTGTCCCCCAACTTGTCACCGTCTCCCCACCTTGTCCCCACCTTGTCACAGTCTCCCCACCTTGTCCTCACCATGTTTCCAACTTGTAACCGTCTCCCCACCTTGTCACAGTCTCCCCACCTTGTCCTCACCTTGTCCCTAACTTGTCACCGTCTCCCCACCTTGTCCCCACCTTGTCACAGTCTCCTCACCTTGTCACCACCTTGTCCTCACCTTGTCACCGTCTCCCCACCTTGTCACCTTGTCCCCCAACTTGTCACCGTCTCCCCACCTTGTCCCCACCTTGTCACAGTCTCCCCACCTTGTCCTCACCATGTTTCCAACTTGTAACCGTCTCCCCACCTTGTCACAGTCTCCCCACCTTGTCCTCACCTTGTCCCTAACTTGTCACCGTCTCCCCACCTTGTCCCCACCTTGTCACAGTCTCCTCACCTTGTCACCACCTTGTCACCGTCTCCCCAATCTTCTTCCATTTGTTGGTGCTGCAAATATTTTGACTAATTATTGAATTTTTTATGATAACGTTTTATAATTTTATATTATTAACTATTATAGTTTCTATGTTAACATTATAGTTTGTTTTTAACGTTCCGCCTTCTGCCCGATTGCAGCTGAGATAGGCTCCAGCGACCCCGAAGGGAATAAGCAGTAGAAAATGGATGGATGGATAATTGTGTTATTAACTATTATAGTTTTTGTGTTAACATTACAGGGTTTTTTTTAACGTTTTATAATTTTGTTATCAACTATTATAGTTTTTATGTTAACACTACAGTTTATTACCGTTTTATAATGTTGTTATTAACTACTATAGTTGATATGTTAACTATATTAGTTATAAGTTGTGTTATTACCTATTATAGTTATGTTATTAAAGTGTTAATATTCATAACATAAAAAGCATAATAGTTTGACAAAAACATTTTTGCAGCACAAACAAATGGTGGTGGTATTTATTATTATTATTATTATTAATTGTATGGGGTAAAAGGGGGTGAGGGGTGACACACACCGCAGCCATGAACCTGAACATCTCTGTGTGTCTCAGGTGCGTGGAGATGCTGATCAGCGAGCAGATCAGACGCTACAATGAGAAGATGGAGGAGATCGAGCAGCTGGAGTTTGCCGAGGCTCTGGCTGTGAACCAGCTCAAACTCAAGAGGAAGAACACGGTGAGGAACCAAGTGCTGTTGTGCAGCTCCTGCTTTGATTGAGGACCCCAAGAAGACCAGCTGCTGGGTTCTGCTTAATGAGCTTCCTTGTCTCTCCTTAGCACTGCTGGCATTTACCTCTCAGGTTCTCAGCTCCTTACAAAGGAGTGGTGGTATGTATCCAGTAGAGTGCGGTGTGCATGAAGTCAAGACTACTAGATGTTGGTGACTAACTGCTAGTGGCATGTGTAGACCACAGTAGCATGTTTCTGCTGGTGTGGACCACAGTAACATGTGTCTGCCAGTCCTGGTGTAGCATGTTTCTGCTGGTGTGGACCACAGTAGTATGTGTCTGCCAGTCCTGGTGTAGCATGTTTCTGCTGGTGTGGACCACAGTAGCATGTGTCTGCCAGTCCTGGTGTAGCATGGTGTGTTCCTCTTCAAAGTCTTAGTAAGCAAGTGGAAGCCTCTTACGTCCACCCACTCACAAGGCCAAAGGAGTCACTTCTAGAAAGAAAAGAAGGTCCGTATAAGTTGGGCTTTTTCTAACTTGCTCGCTAAGCAGCGACATACCAGCCATCCACTTCCACAGCATGAACACTTGCACCCACAGACGTCTGTCATCCAGTAGTTGTTCCTTTCATCCACTCATCACATTAAACACACTTTATATGACTACTGAGGGAACACAGTTGAAATAAACAATCATTTTTGTACTGACCATAACCTCTATTACCTTCTATTTGCCTAAGTTGACCATATTTTATCTTTTTTAACTTCTATGTTCCTTTTTACCTTTTACTTACCTTTTTTACCTTCTATTTAACTTATTTTACCATTTACTTACCTTTCATACCTTCTATGTAACTTGTTTTACCTTTTACCTAACGTTTTTTACCTTCTATTTAACTTATTTGACTGTCTTTTACCTTGGTTTATCTTTTTACCTTCTGTAGTCCTTCTTTTACCTTTTAATAACCTTTTTTTACCTTCTATTTACCTTATTTGACCGTCTCTTACTTTGTTTTACCTTCTATATATTTATTTTTTACATTTTATTCACTTTTTACCTTGTTTTACCTTCTATTTACCTTCTTTTGACCTTTCATATACCTTATTTTACCTTTTATTTACCTTATTTGACTGTCTTTTACCTTGGTTTATCTTTTTACCTTCTATAGTCCTTCTTTTACCTTTTAATAACCTTTTTTACCTTCTATTTACGTTATTTGACCGTCTCTTACTTTGTTTTACATTCTATATATTTATTTTTTACATTTTATTCACTTTTTACCTTATTTTACCTTCTTTTGACCTTTCATATACCTTATTTTACCTTTTATTTACCTTATTTGACTGTCTTTTACCTTGGTTTATCTTTTTACCTTCTATAGTCCTTCTTTTACCTTTTAATAACCTTTTTTACCTTCTATTTACCTTATTTGACCGTCTCTTACTTTGTTTTACCTTCTATATATTTATTTTTTACATTTTATTCACTTTTTACCTTATTTTACCTTCTATTTACCTTCTTTTGACCTTTCATATACCTTATTTTACCTTTTATCTACCTTTTTTAAATCTTATTTTACTTTTCATATTCATTATTTTACCTTCTATTTACCTTCTTTGACCGTCTTTTACCTTGGTTTATCTTTTTTACCTTCTATATTCCTTCTTTTACATTGTATTTACATTTATTTAACTTACTTTACCTTTCATCTTTATTATTTTACCTTTTATTTACCTAACCTTACCTTCTATTTACATATTGTACCTTCTATTTACCTATTTTTACAATTAATTCATATTTTTTTATCTTTATTTTACCTTTTATTTATACTATTTCACCTTTTATTTACAATTTTTAAAGTGCTTTATGAATAACGTTGGTATGGTATCTTTTACCTTCTGTTTACCTTACACCTTAATGTACCTTTTTTTTTTAACCTTCTTTTACTTTTTTTCCACCTTCCATTACCTTCTTTTACCTTCTATTTGACTTTATCTTCATCAGTAAGGTCTGGATTTGACAAATGTGTATTAGTAACACTCAAACTAATAATTGAAGCAAAACGATACAAATCAAAGCTTTTTTTTCTAATTGATTAATGGTTCCCGTGACTGCAGAGTAAGCTTCAAAATAAAAGCATTGCAGAATTAACATGGATTCTACCACATCAACTAATAAAGTCCACATTGTAATCAAAACATACAATTAGCAGATAAGACAAAGAAATATGATATGAAAGTACAAGAATATAAATAAAAAATAAAGCAAATGGAGGAAAACTATGGCAACAAACAAAAATCCTGTATTTCGATGCGGACACGTTTATTACTGGACACGTTCTACTACACTTCTGCCTTAGTATTACTTAGTATACTGTTGAGTGATTCTGGCAGGAGTCAGCTGGTGTCGACATAAGCGGGTTCCACTGCTCTCTTTTAGGGTGAACATCAGGTCTTTCAATCATTCTTTTCCCCAAATTGTGCAGGTCTCTTCAAGCAGCCCCCCCACCCCCCACTAACACCTCATCAGCATGTTTACACACTTTGACGTACAATGGAGTGTCTTTTTTTTTTAAGACAATCGCACATTTTGAAAACATTGGAAATAGTCCGCCCGTATGCACTTGTTTTTAACTGGAGTCTGTACTTATTGATAGTTCTGGTGTGTTCCCACTTTAGTTGCTTCCACTCCGTCACACTAAGATCATTGATGGTTCTACGGTTATCGTCACACTTTAAAAAAAAAAAAAAAAAAAAGACAGAAAAAGCGTGCTGGGCAGTGCGAAGATGAGCCGATGGGCGTTTAACTGCCTCATGTTGCTTTGCCAGATACACGAGAAGGTCACCTCGGACCACCTCAAGGCCGTCCCTGAGAACGAGCCTCTGGACTCGGACACGGAGGCCGAGAAGAACCTGGTGGAGCGCATCAAGTCCATCAAAGAGGAGAAGTAAGGCTTCCCCGGCGGTGGAGGAGTTTCTCCTACATGTGACGATCTTTTTTTTTTTTTGTTCCTCCAGAGAGGATCTGGCCTGTCGGCTCCCGGAGATGGAGCAGCCCGGGTCCGACCAGGAGAACCTGGACTCGGAAGCCTCGCTGAGCTCCGAGAGTCTGTTGGACGAGCAGCAGCGCTCCTCCGCCCACAACTCGGAGCCCGAAGGTGGGTGCCCACGCCGCTTCCCTGTTGTCCGTCCTTCCACGTCTTGTCTCTCGCCTGCGGGGTTCTGACCAGAGCGCCGGGCCGCCGGGGTGGGCCCCCTTCCTGTCTTTTGTGGTGCAGGTCTGGACCAGTGACGGTGATGGGAGCGGTGCTCTGTAGCAAAAGCAGGTTGGACCGCCAACAACCTTGTTTGTGTGTTTGCATGGAAACTCCTACTTTTTCCTCCTTTCGTAATTGACCAATTCCCACACCAAAGCAAGATGATATGCAGCGGAACCACAAAACTCCCTTAAGTGCCCCTACAAACGATCAGAACTCACAAAAATTCATAACTATAAGAACCAAAATTGTTACAATAATAAACATTTAAGAACCACAAAACTCACTTAGGTGCCCCTACAAACGATCAGAACTCACAAAAATCTATAACTATAACAACCAAAATTGTTACAATAATAAACATTTATGAATCACAAAACTCCCTTAGGTGCCCCTACAAATGATCAGAACCCACAAAAACTCAGAACTATAACAACCAAAATTGTTACAATAATAAACATTTAAGAACCACAAAACTTCTTTAGGTGCCAAACGATCAGAACTCACAAAAACTCATAAATGTAGCAACCAAAATTGTTACAATAATTAACATTTAAGAACCACAAAACTCCCTTAGGTGCCCCTACAAACGATCAAAACTCACAAAAATTCATAACTTTAGCAACCAAAATTTTTACAATAATAAACATTTAAGAACCACAAAACTCCCTTAGGTGCCCCTACAAACAATCAGAACTCACAAAAATTCATAACTTTAACAACCAAAATTTTTACAATAATAAACATTTAAGAACCACAAAACTCCCTTAGGTGCCCCTACAAACAATCAGAACTCACAAAAACTCATAACTGTAACAACCAAAATTGTTACAATAATTAACATTTAAGAACCACAAAACTCCCTTAGGTGCCCCTACAAACGATCAGAACTCACAAAAATTCATAACTACAACAACCAAAATTGTTACAATAATAAACATTTAAGAACCACAGAACTCCCTTAGGTGCCCCTACAAACGATCAGAATTCACAAAAATGCATAACTATAACAACCAAAATTGCTACTATAATAAACATTTAAGAACCACAAAACTCCCTTAGGTGCCCCTACAAATGATCAGAACTCACAAAAACTCATAACTGTAACAATCAAAATTGTTACAATAATTAACATTTAAGAACCACAAAACTCCCTTAGGTGCCCCTACAAATGATCAGAACTCATAAAAATTCATAACTACAACAACCAAAATTGTTACAATAATAAACATTTAAGAACCACATAACTCCCTTAGGTGCCCCTACAAACGATCAGAACTCACAAAAATGCATAACTATAACAACCAAAATTGTTACTATAATAAACATTTAAGAACCACAAAACTCCCTTAGGTGCCCCTACAAATGATCAGAACTCACAAAAATTCATAACTACAACAACCAAAATTGTTACAATAATAAACATTTAAGAACCACAGAACTCCCTTAGGTGCCCCTACAAATGATCAGAACTCACAAAAACTCATAACTGTAACAATCAAAATTGTTACAATAATTAACATTTAAGAACCACAAAACTCCCTTAGGTGCCCCTACAAACGATCAGAACTCATAAAAATTCATAACTACAACAACCAAAATTGTTACAATAATAAACATTTAAGAACCACATAACTCCCTTAGGTGCCCCTACAAACGATCAGAACTCAGAAAAATGCATAACTATAACAACCAAAATTGTTACTATAATAAACATTTAAGAACCACAAAACTCCCTTAGGTGCCCCTACAAATGATCAGAACTCACAAAAATGCATAACTATAACAACCAAAATTGTTACTATAATAAACATTTAAGAACCACAAAACTCCCTTAGGTGCCCCGACAAACGATCAGAACTCACAAAAATTCAGAACTATAACAACCAAAATGTTTACAATAATAAACATTTAAGAACCACAAAACTCCCTTAGGTGCCCCTACAAACGATCAGAACTCACAAAAAATTAATAACTATAACAACCAAAATTGTTACAATAATAAACATTTATGAACCACAAAACTCCCTTAGGTGCCCCTACAAACGATCAGAATTCACAAAAATTCAGAACTATAACAACCAAAATTGTTACAATAATAAACATTTAAGGACCACAAAACTCCCTTAGGTGCCCCTACAAAAGATCAGAACTCACAAAAATCCATAACTATAACAACCAAAATTGTTACAATAATAAACATTTAAGAACCACAAAACTCCCTTAGGTGCCCCTACAAACGATCAGAACTCACAAAAACTCAGAACTATAACAACCAAAATTGTTACAACAATAAAAATTTAAGAACCACAAAACTCCTTTAGGTGCCCCTACAAACGATCAGAAGTCACAAAAACTCATAAATGTAGCAACCAAAATTGTTACAATAATTAACATTTAAGAACCACAAAACTCCCTTAGGTGCCCCTACAAATGATCAGAACTCACAAAAATTCATAACTTTAACAACCAAAATTGTTACAGTAATAAACATTTAAGAACCACAAAACTCCCTTAGGTGCCCCTACAAACGATCAGAACTCACAAAAAATTAATAACTATAACAACCAAAATGTTTGCAATAATAAACATTAAAGAACCACAAAACTCCCTTAGGTGCCCTTGCAAACGATCAGAACTCACAAAAACTCAGAACTATAACAACCAAAATTGTTACAATAATAAACATTTAAGAACCACAAAACTCCCTTAGGTGCCCCTACAAACGATCAGAACTCACAAAAAATTAATAACTATAAGAACCAAAATTGTTACAATAATAAACATTTATGAACCACAAAACTCCCTTCGGTGCCCCTACAAACGATCAGAACTCACAAAAATCCATAACTATAACAACCAAAATTGTTACAATAATAAACATTTAAGAACCACAAAACTCCCTTAGGTGCCCCGACAAACGATCAGAACTCACAAAAATTCATAACTATAACAACCAAAATGTTTACAATAATAAACATTTAAGAACCACGGAACTCCCTTGGGTGCCCCTACAAACGATCAGAACTCACAAAAATTCATAACTATAACAACCAAAATTGTTACAATAATAAACATTTAAGAACCACAAAACTCCTTTAGGTGCCCCTACAAACGATCGTAACTCACAAAAATCCATAACTATAACAACCAAAATTGTTACAATAATAAACATTTAAGAACCACAAAACTCCCTTAGGTGCCCCTACAAACGATCAGAACTCACAAAAAATGAATAACTATAACAACCAAAATGTTTGCAATAATAAACATTAAAGAACCACAAAACTCCCTTAGGTGCCCTTGCAAACGATCAGAACTCACAAAAACTCAGAACTATAACAACCAAAATTGTTACAATAATAAACATTTAAGAACCACAAAACTCCCTTAGGTGCCCCTACAAATGATCAGAACTCACAAAAATTTAATAACTATAAGAACCAAAATTGTTACAATAATAAACATTTATGAACCACAAAACTCCCTTCGGTGCCCCTACAAACGATCAGAACTCACAAAAATCCATAACTATAACAACCAAAATTGTTACAATAATAAACATTTAAGAACCACAAAACTCCCTTAGGTGCCCCGACAAACGATCAGAACTCACAAAAATTCATAACTATAACAACCAAAATGTTTACAATAATAAACATTTAAGAACCACGGAACTCCCTTAGGTGCCCCTACAAACGATCAGAACTCACAAAAATTCATAACTATAACAACCAAAATTGTTACAATAATAAACATTTAAGAACCACAAAACTCCTTTAGGTGCCCCTACAAACGATCAGAACTCACAAAAATCCATAACTATAACAACCAAAATTGTTACAATAATAAACATTTAAGAACCACAAAACTCCCTTAGGTGCCCCGACAAACGATCAGAACTCACAAAAATTCATAACTATAACAACCAAAATGTTTACAATAATAAACATTTAAGAACCACAAAACTCCCTTAGGTGCCCCTACAAACGATCAGAACTCACAAAAATTCATAACTATAACAACCAAAATTGTTACAATAATAAACATTTAAGAACCACAAAACTCCTTTAGGTGCCCCTACAAACGATCAGAACTCACAAAAAATTAATAACTATAAGAACCAAAATTGTTACAATAATAAACATTTATGAACCACAAAACTCCCTTAGGTGCCCCTACAAACGATCAGAACTCACAAAAATTCATAACTTTAACAACCAAAATTGTTACAATAATAAACATTTAAGAACCACAAAACTCCCTTAGGTGCCCCTACAAACGATCAGAATTCACAAAAACTCATAACTATAACAACCAAAATTGTTACAATAATAAACATTTAAGAACCACAAAACTCCCTTAGGTGCCCCTACAAACGATCAGAACTCACAAAAAATTAATAACTATAAGAACCAAAATTGTTACAATAATAAACATTTATGAACCACAAAACTCCCTTCGGTGCCCCTACAAACGATCAGAACTCACAAAAATTCAGAACTATAACAACCAAAATTGTTACAATAATAAACATTTATGAACCACAAAACTCCTTTAGGTGCCCCTACAAACGATCAGAACTCACAAAAATTCGTAACTACAACAACCAAAATTGTTACAATAATAAACATTTAAGAACCACAGAACTCTCTTAGGTGCCCCTACAAACGATCAGAACTCACAAAAATCCATAACTATAACAACCAAAATTGTTACAATAATAAACATTTATGAACCACAAAACTTCCTTAGGTGCCCCTACAAATGATCAGAACTCACAAAAATTCATAACTTTAACAACCAAAATTGTTACTATAATAAACATTTAAGAACCACAAAACTCCCTTAGGTGCCCCTACAAACGATCAGAACTCACAAAAACTCAGAACTATAACAACCAAAATTGTTACAATAATAAACATTTAAGAACCACAAAACTCCCTTAGGTGCCCCTACAAACGATCAGAACTCACAAAAATCCATAACTATAACAACCAAAATTGTTACAATAATAAACATTTAAGAACCACAAAACTCCCTTAGGTGCCCCGACAAACGATCAGAACTCACAAAAATTCATAACTATAACAACCAAAATGTTTACAATAATAAACATTTAAGAACCACAAAACTCCCTTAGGTGCCCCTACAAACGATCAGAACTCACAAAAATTCATAACTATAACAACCAAAATTGTTACAATAATAAACATTTAAGAACCACAAAACTCCTTTAGGTGCCCCTACAAACGATCAGAACTCACAAAAAATTAATAACTATAAGAACCAAAATTGTTACAATAATAAACATTTATGAACCACAAAACTCCCTTAGGTGCCCCTACAAACGATCAGAACTCACAAAAATTCATAACTTTAACAACCAAAATTGTTACAATAATAAACATTTAAGAACCACAAAACTCCCTTAGGTGCCCCTACAAACGATCAGAATTCACAAAAACTCATAACTATAACAACCAAAATTGTTACAATAATAAACATTTAAGAACCACAAAACTCCCTTAGGTGCCCCTACAAACGATCAGAACTCACAAAAAATTAATAACTATAAGAACCAAAATTGTTACAATAATAAACATTTATGAACCACAAAACTCCCTTCGGTGCCCCTACAAACGATCAGAACTCACAAAAATTCAGAACTATAACAACCAAAATTGTTACAATAATAAACATTTATGAACCACAAAACTCCTTTAGGTGCCCCTACAAACGATCAGAACTCACAAAAATTCGTAACTACAACAACCAAAATTGTTACAATAATAAACATTTAAGAACCACAGAACTCTCTTAGGTGCCCCTACAAACGATCAGAACTCACAAAAATCCATAACTATAACAACCAAAATTGTTACAATAATAAACATTTATGAACCACAAAACTTCCTTAGGTGCCCCTACAAATGATCAGAACTCACAAAAATTCATAACTTTAACAACCAAAATTGTTACTATAATAAACATTTAAGAACCACAAAACTCCCTTAGGTGCCCCTACAAACGATCAGAACTCACAAAAACTCAGAACTATAACAACCAAAATTGTTACAATAATAAACATTTAAGAACCACAAAACTCCCTTAGGTGCCCCTACAAACGATCAGAATTCACAAAAACTCATAACTATAACAACCAAAATTGTTACAATAATAAACATTTAAGAACCACAAAACTCCCTTAGGTGCCCCTACAAGCGATCAGAACTCACAAAAATTCATAACTATAACAACCAAAATTGTTACAATAATAAACATTTAAAAAATGGTATTTTACGGACTATAAAACACACCGGGATATAAGCCGCACCCACTAAATTTTAGAAGCAAACAATATTTTTCCATAAATAGCCGCACTAGGCTACAAGTCGCAGATATATACGTTGTGAAATTAGTTATTTACACAGAAATAATTAGTACTTGTTTATTTACATACCTAATTGTTTAATGGTGTCTCTAACACGGCAGTAGAACGGCTGATCAAACAAAACAGAAGTCATGGTCATGGACCCACTAGCTGCGCAAGCTAGCTCTCCAATCAGCTAAACAGACGCAATAACTTCACGGTGATGTTTTGGTGAAAATAATAAATAATGATGAATTAACATCAATGTTATGATATATTGACCTATTCAAGGCTCCAATTAACTCACATCAAAAATGACACTTTGTAATTTTACAAATGGGTCTTTTCTTCTTATTTCAGTCATTTACAAAAGGTAAACATGCTAGATTGTAGGCTACTAGGAGCTAGCAGCTACACAACAGCTAAGCACACAATAGCACACAAGCTAGACATACGTAATAATCATTGAACAATAAAACATGACATTTGTCAATATGAACAAGTATCAAATAACTATAGTTGCAGGGCAGACGCGTATTAGAAAGTATCCAGTAACAAACGTGTCCGCATCATGAGATTAATGTAATGGATGATTGTGGCCACTAGGTGAAAGTCTGTCCTGTCCTGTGATTCTCTATCATTCATTGTCAGCCATGAAGCGAGGGTCCGATATCGGTATGATATCAGAAGTGAACACGTTGTATCAGCACACCCCTAATACCAGCAATAATCCACAAATATTGACAGTATCAGCCCAAACTGAGCATCTACTTTGTAGCATGTGTTTGTTGTCACACCATCGCTGTGTTTGGTTTGATGCAATGCATGTTGGGAAATCATATTTCATCATTTCTGCTTTTTCTAATAATACCGCATGCATACATGGATGGCATTAGCATGATCACATGAAACATGATCGCATGAAACATGATCGCATAAAAATGTGATCGCATGAAATGTGATCGCATGAAATGTGATCGCATGAAACGTGATCGCATGAAACATGATCGAATGAACGATGGTTTTATATAAAGTGATGGCATGAAGCATGATTACATGAAAACCTTATGAAACATGATTGCATTAAACATGATCTTATGAAACATGATTTCATGAAAGCTTCAGCTTCATGCAATCATGTGTCATTAGATCATGTTTTATTAAATCATAATTTTTTTTTTACATGAAACATGATTACATTAATCATGATTACATGAAACATGATTACATGAATCATGATTACATAAATCATAGTAACATGAAACATGATTACATGAATCATGATTACATAAATCATAGTAACATGATTACATGAAACATGATTACATGAATCATAGTTACATGAAATATGATTGATCAAACATGATTACGTGAAACATCCATCCATCCATTTTCTACCGCTTGTCCCTTTCGGGATAGCGGGGGGAATGGATGGATGGATGATTACATGATTTTATGAAACACGATTACATGAAACATGATTTTATTAAACACGATTACATGAAAAATGATTTATGAAACATGATTACGAGAAACATGCTTTATGAAACATGATTAATTAAACATGACTTATGAAAAATTATTTTTGAAACATAATTACATGAAACATTTATTTATGAAGCATGATTCGTGAAACATGATTACATGAAACATGATTTATCAAACATGATTTTATGAAACATGATTTATCAAACATGATTATATGAGACATGATTACACGAAACAACATGATTACATGAAATATGATTAATGATACATGATTATATGAGACATGATTACATGAAACGTGATTAATCAAACAGAAATACTTTGTTAATCCCCGATGGATTTGATCAAACGTGATTACATGAAACAACATGATTACATGAAACAACATGATTACGTTAAACATGATTACATGAAACAACTTGATTACATGAAACATGATTACATGAAACATGATTACATGAAACATGATTACGTGAAACGTGATTATATGAAACAACATGATTACATTAAACAACATGATTACATTAAACAACATGATTACCGGTACATTAAACAACATGATTACATTAAACATGATTATGTTAAACAACATGATTACGTTAAACATGATTACATTAAACAACATGATTACATTAAACATGATTACGTTAAACAACATGATTACGTTAAACATGATTACATGAAACTACATGAAACATGATTACGTGAAACGTGATTACATGAAACAACATGATTACGTGAAACATGATTACATTAAACATGATTACATGAAACAACATGATTACATGACACAACATGATTACGTGAAACAACATGATTACATAAAACATGATTACATGAAACAACTTGATTACATGAAACATGATTACGTGAAATGTGATTACATGAAACAACATGATTACATTAAACATGATTACGTTAAACAACATGATTATGTTAAACATGATTACATGAAACAACATGATTACATGAAACAACATGATTACATGAAACATGATTACGTGAAACGTGATTACATGAAACAACATGATTACGTGAAACATGATTACATTAAACATGATTACATAAAACATGATTACATGAAACATGATTACATGACACAACATGATTACGTGAAACAACATGATTACATAAAACATGATTACGTGAAACATGATTACATGAAACATGATTACATGAAACAACATGATTACATTAAACATGGTTACGTGATTACATGAAACATGATTACGTGAAATAACATAACATGAAACACGATTACATGAAACATTATTACATTAAACATGATTACGTGAAACAACATGATTACGTGAAACAACATGATTACATGAAACATGATTACATGAAACAACATGATTACATTAAACATGATTACATGAAACATGATTACATGAAACAACATGATTACGTGAAACATGATTACATAAACGTGATTACGTGAAACGTGATTACATAAACATGATTACATGAAACATGATTACATGAAACAACATGATTACGTGAAACATGATTACATGAAACACGATTACATGACACAACATGATTACCTGAAACATGATTACATGAAACATGATTACATGAAACATGATTACGTGAAACATGATTACATGAAACATGATTACATGAAACAACATGATTACATTAAACATGATTTCATGAAACTACATGAAACATGATTACATGAAACAACATGATTACATTAAACATGATTACGTGAAACAACATGATTACATGAAACATGATTACATGAAACAACATGATTACATTAAACATGATTTCATGAAACCACATGATTACATGAAACAACATGATTACATTAAACATGATTTCATGAAACCACATGATTACATGAAACAACATGATTACATTAAACATGATTCCATGAAACCACATGATTACGTGAAATAACATAACATGAAACACGATTACATGAAACATGATTACGTGAAACATCATGATTACATGAAACAACATGATTACATGAAACAACATGATTACATGAAACATGATTACGTGAAACAACATGATTACATGAAACATGATTTCATGAAACCACATGATTACATGAAACAACATGATTACATTAAACATGATTTCATGAAACCACATGATTACATGAAACAACATGATTACATTAAACATGATTTCATGAAACCACATGATTACATGAAACAACATGATTACATTAAACATGATTCCATGAAACCACATGATTACGTGAAATAACATAACATGAAACACGATTACATGAAACATGATTACGTGAAACATCATGATTACATGAAACAACCTGATTACATGAAACAACATGATTACATGAAACATGATTACGTGAAACAACATGATTACATGAAACAACATGATTACATTAAACATGATTACATGAAACAACATGATTACATGAAACAACATGATTACATGAAACATGATTACGTGAAACATCATGATTACATGAAACAACATGATTACATGAAACAACATGATTACATGAAACATGATTACATTAAACATGATTACATGAAACATGATTACATGAAACAACATGATTACATGAAACAACATGATTACATGAAACAACATGATTACATGAAACATGATTACGTGAAACAACATGATTACATTAAACATGATTTCATGAAACTACATGAAACATGATTACATGAAACAACATGATTACATTAAACATGATTTCATGAAACAACATGATTACATTAAACATGATTTCATGAAACTACATGAAACATGATTACATGAAACAACATGATTACATTAAACATGATTTCATGAAACCACATGATTACATGAAACAACATGATTACATTAAACATGATTTCATGAAACCACATGATTACATGAAACAACATGATTACATTAAACATGATTTCATGAAACCACATGATTACATGAAACAACATGATTACATTAAACATGATTCCATGAAACCACATGATTACGTGAAATAACATAACATGAAACACGATTACCGGTACATGAAACATGATTGCGTGAAACATCATGATTACATGAAACAACATGATTACATGAAACAACATGATTACATGAAACATGATTACGTGAAACAACGTGATTACATGAAACATGATTACATGAAACAACATGATTACATGAAACATGATTACGTGAAACAACATGATTACATGAAACAACATGATTACATGAAACAACATGATTACATGAAACATGATTACGTGAAACAACATGATTACATGAAGTATGATGTCATGGTTGCAGTATTTCCAGCAGCTAACAGGAAGTTGTCATGTCCTTGTGGTCCTGCAGGAGTTCCCCAGCAGAGGCGGTGTAGGTCTGGGTTCCCTCTAAAACCATCAGGTGTGGCTCAGCGGGGGGGGTCGCTCCCCGCTAGCTCCTCCTCCTCCCTCTCCAGCTCCTCCTCCTCCTCCACCTGCGAGCCCCCCAACGCCTCCTCCTGCAGGCGCCCGCCCCAACGCCGCCGCCCCGTCATCCCGGACACGGTCAAGCTGCCGCCGGGGGTCCTCCTCCAGCCCGCCGACCCGGACCCGCCGCCCGGGAAGCGGGCGTTCCACTACCTGGTGCGGCGGCGGGACCAGCCCGGTCGGCGCAAGGACAGCACGCAGTCGCTCTACCTGGACGCACCCGAGTGTGAGCTGCTGGCGCATTTCTCCGCCGCACCTCCGTGCCGGCGCCAGGACACGCCCACGCCCACTTCGGAGGAGCGCAGACGCTTCTCCGACCCGGACATCCCTTACATGGACGACGGCGTGTGACCAGGAAGCCATCATTTCATGATGACGTGTGACCAGGAAGCCATCATTTCATGATGACGTGTGACCAGGAAGCCATCATTTCATGATGACGTGTGACCAGGAAGCCATCATTTCATGTTGCCAAGCTCCTTTTCTATTTTTTTAAAGCCCCCCGGTGCTGAGTCAGCAGATTTCCTTTTTCCCCAAAGTCAGCTCATCAGAGCTTCCTGTCGCACTTTGTCTCTATTAGTCCTCCCTCCAACCTTAGTTTGTGCCTTAATTAACCCAACGCTTCTTTTTTTTTTATCATTTTGGTCGCTCTCGGCAACATGGAAACAGGAACTGTCCTCTTGCAGCACACGCCACTTTTTACACGCCAGAAGCACGCCGCCATGTTCCTCTCTGGACTGCTGTCTTCTGTAACGGTTATTAATACACAACATGATGCTTCTCATGTCTGCTCCATCATTACTCCACCTTCTAGAAATTATTCCAAGAAGAAAGTGGTAAGTGACAAGAAAATAATAATATTCTTTCAAAAACAAAAATAATTAAAGCTGCGAGCAGCATTGGTCGGGCCCGCGTATTTGGCAGGTGCTAGTCCTAAGTGTCCCAATACTTTTGGCCAGTGTAAGTGTCCCAATACTTTTGTCCAGTGGTAGTCATAAGTGTCCCAATACTTTTGTCCAGTTGTAGTCCTAAGTGTCCCAATACTTTTGTCCAGTGTAAGCGTCCCAATACCTTTGTCCAGTTTTAGTCCGAAGTGTCCCAAAACTTGTGTCAAGTTTTAGTCCTAAGTGTCCCAATACTTTTGTCCAGTTGTAGTCCTAAGTGTCCCAAGACTTTTGTCCAGTGTAAGCGTCCCAATACTTTTGTCCAGTGGTAGTCCTAGGAGTTCCAAGAGTTTTGTCAAGTTTTAGTCCCAAGTGGCCTAATACATTTGTCAAGTTTTTGTCCTAAGTGTCCCAATACTTTTGTCAAGTTGTAGTCCTAAGTGTCCCAAAACTTTAGTCCAGTGTAAGTGTCCCAATACTTTTGTCAAGTGGTAGGCTTAAGTGTCCCAATACTTTTGTCTATGTTTAGTCCAAAGTGTCCCAATAGTTTTGTTCAGTGGTGTAACTAAGTGTCCCAATACTTTTGTCAAGGTGTAGTCCTAAGTGTCCCAATACTTTTGTCCAGTGTAAGTGTCCCAATACTTTTGTCAAGTTTTCGTCATAAGTGTTCCAATACTTTTGTCCAGTGGTAGTCATAAGTGTCCCAATACTTTTGTCAAGTTGTAGTCCTAAGTGTCCCAATACTTTTGTCCAGTGTAGGTGTCCCAATACTTTTGTCCAGTTGTATTCCTAAGTGTCCCAATACTTATGTCCAGTTTTAGTCCTAAGTGTCCCAATACTTTTGTCCAGTTGTAGTCCTAAGTGTCCCAAGACTTTTGTCCAGTGTAAGCGTCCCAATACTTTTGTCCAGTGGTAGTCCTAGGAGTTCCAAGAGTTTTGTCAAGTTTTAGTCCCAAGTGGCCCAATACATTTGTCAAGTTTTTGTCCTAAGTGTCCCAATACTTTTGTCAAGTTGTAGTCCTAAGTGTCCCAATACTTTTGGCCAGTGTAAGTGTCCCAATACTTTTGTCCAGTGGTAGTCCTAAGTGTCCTAATACTTTTGTCCAGTTGTAGTCCTAAGTGTCCCAATACTTTTGTCAAGTTGTAGTCCTAAGTGTCCCAATACTTTTGGCCAGTGTAAGTGTCCCAATACTTTTATTTAGTGGCAGTCCTAAGTGTCCCAATACTTTTGTCCAGTTGTAGTCCTAAGAGTCCCAATACTTTTGTCCAGTTGTCGTCCTAAGTGTCCCAATACTTTTGGCCAGTGTAAGTGTCCCAATACTTTTGTCCAGTGGTAGTCCTAAGTGTCCTAATACTTTTGTCCAGTTGTAGTCCTAAGTGTCCCAATACTTTTGGCCAGTGTAAGTGTCCCAATACTTTTGTCCAGTGGTAGTCCTAAGTGTCCTAATACTTTTGTCCAGTTGTAGTCCTAAGTGTCCCAATACTTTTGTCCAGTGTAAGTGTCCCAAAACGTTTGTCCAGTGGTAGTCCTAAGTGTCCCAATACTTTTGTCTACTTTTAGTCCGAAGTGTCCCAATACTTTTGTCCAGTTGTAGTCCTAAGTGTCCCAATACTTTTGTCCAGTTGTCGTCCTAAGTGTCCCAATACTTTTGGCCAGTGTAAGTGTCCCAATACTTTTGTCCAGTGGCAGTCCTAAGTGTCCCAATACTTTTGTCCAGTTGTAGTCCTAAGAGTCCCAATACTTTTGTCAAGTTGTAGTCCTAAGTGTACCCAAAACTTTTGGCCAGTGTAAGTGTCCCAATACTTTTGGCCAGTGTAAGTGTCCCAATACTTTTGTCCAGTGGTAGTCCTAAGTGTCCTAATACTTTTGTCCAGTTGTAGTCCTAAGTGTCCCAATACTTTTGGCCAGTGTAAGTGTCCCAATACTTTTGTCCAGTGGTAGTCCTAAGTGTCCTAATACTTTTGTCCAGTTGTAGTCCTAAGTGTCTCAATACTTTTGTCCAGTGTAAGTGTCCCAAAACGTTTGTCCAGTGGTAGTCCTAAGTGTCCCAATACTTTTGTCTACTTTTAGTCCGAAGTGTCCCAATACTTTTGTCCAGTTGTAGTCCTAAGTGTCCCAATACTTTTGTCCAGTTGTCGTCCTAAGTGTCCCAATACTTTTGGCCAGTGTAAGTGTCCCAATACTTTTGTCCAGTGGCAGTCCTAAGTGTCCCAATACTTTTGTCCAGTTGTAGTCCTAAGAGTCCCAATACTTTTGTCAAGTTGTAGTCCTAAGTGTCCCAAAACTTTTGGCCAGTGTAAGTGTCCCAATACTTTTGTCTAGAGGTAGTCCTAAGTGTCCCAATACTTTTGTCCAGTTGTAGTCCTAAGTGTCCCAATACTTTTGTCAAGTTGTAGTCCTAAGTGTCCCAATACTTTTGTCCAGTGTAAGTGTCCCAATACTTTTGTCAAGTGGTAGTCCCAAGTGTCTCAATACTTTTGTCCAGTTTTAGTCCCAAGTGTCCCAATACTTTTGTCAAGTTGTAGTCCTAAGT
>NC_084561.2:3598823-3641323 GCF_033978685.3 Nerophis lumbriciformis
GGTCAATTGTACGGAATATGTACTGTACTGTGCAATCTACTAATAAAAGTTCCAATCAATCAATCAAAAGTGTGAAGGAAAAAAAGACCCTTTTTTATTTCAACCGTACATCCCGTCAAAAGCCTAAAACTGACTGCACAGTTCCTGTCTTCACAATAAAAGTGCCGCTCCATCGCGCCTGCGCTTTCAAAACAAGAGTCTCCGAAAGCCAGCGCAAACAAGCTAGCAAGCTACGGAGTTTGCCGCCAATGTATTTCTTGTAAAGTGTATAAAAACGAATATGGAAGCTGGACAAATAAGATGCCAAAAACCAACCACTTTCATGTGGTATTAGACAGAAAGGAGGAACTTTTCTTCTCCTCCATTTGAAAACGTGGACGCTATCATCACTACTGTCTGATTACAATCAATGCAAGTCATCAGAATCAGGTAATACACCAACTTATATTCTTGTCTTCATGAAAGAAAGGAATCTATATGTGTTAAACATGCATGTATATTCATTAAAACACCTTTAACATGTAAACAAAAACAGCTAAATAAATACATATAAATTATATACTGTATATATCAATGTATATGTATGTGTATATATATATATATGTGTGTGTATGTTACTCATCAGTTACTCAGTACTTGAGTAGTTTTTTCACAACATACTTTTTACTTTTACTCAAGTAAATATTTGGGTGACTACTCCTTACTTTTACTTGAGTAATAAATCTCTAAAGTAACAGTACTCTTACTTGAGTACAATTTCTGGCTACTCTACCCACCTCTGCTCACATTCGGAAGATTTGCAGTCACAACTTTCACAATAAATGCAGTCGCAGGAGTGTCTTTAAAAGGGTAAAATGCGTGCATGTGGGGTTTTGTGCCGCTTAAGTACAAGATGAACTTCCGAAAATTATGAAATGTCCTTGTACAACATATTATAAATACACATTATGCACAACATAAACACAGTTAAATGATATATACAGTAAAGGCATGTGAAATATCCTTGTATTCCAGTAAAAAATTTAAATTTGGAACACAGCATCATCGTTTTCACAGCTCTTTGGTTGTTAGAGATAGGGCAGGGCCGACATCCGGGCAACTGAGCTACATACGGGTTCTTCGAGCCATAGCAACCTGACTGGCGTTGAAAACAAACCGTCGCCATTACTCTTTAACCTGTCGACCTGCGCTGATTAAACCCGTCATTCTGCCTCCAAAATGCCAAAAAACTGTTGTTGTTTTTGGTTGTGCAAACCACAACTGGAAACAGGGAAAACAAAGGTGGTATTTTGTTCTGCCAAAGCGTGCTAAAAGCCCACAGAGACGAGACAAATGGCTCGCAGCTTTACACCGGGAAAACCAGGACGGTTCTCACTGGAGTCCCCCAAAATCCCGGGTCGTGTGTTCGGATCACTTCGTTTCTGGTAAATATAAGGAACAAAAATCCACCTTCTTAACCACAACTTGGCTATACCGTCCATGCTAATGTTGAACCCGTTGAATTTTTACTGAATAACGTTCGACAGCTGAAGTTGTTGTTGTTGCACAACAATAACATACGGTATAAAGGCTATTTCCAGTCATTCAGCAAATAATAAATCATAATACTGAACTGAATTTGAATGAGCTCTCTACAGATTCTTCAGATTCTTCTTCTTCTTCTTCCCCAGGGCCATAACCATCCTGAACGGACTGCCCCATTGTCCCTCATAACTGCCTTCTCTTCGGTGCAATAACCCATTCCACCAACCACCCTGTTTTTGTTTTGTTTTTTCATGTATATATTCATTTCACACCATATTCATTGCACTTCTACATTTTTTATATTTCTATATATTTGCACATTGTTTTTCTAGCATGCACACATCGCACTGTATGGAATGGCCTCAATCTCGTTACCTTGCGTAATGACAATAAAGCTGATTCTGATATAATAAATATACAGATACTGGTAGCCACCGTGTCATCCTTATCATTTATCAACATACCTTGGGTGATTTAACAATTTTTATGTGATTTATTCGTTATATAACAACCGACCTGGTGCGCTTGTGAGGTAGACATAAAGATTTCCAAATTCCATGTCCGGCCATTGTGTAGGATTATCAGTCCACGCATCTGCTGGAAGGCGGTAAGGGCAGTCGTTTAATCCAACTACAGAACATTTTAACTCGTATCTTAACCTAGCCTCACTGGAAAGACTATTTACATAATCATACGCCAATTTAGAACAGTTTAAAATGCCGTGAAACCTCGTTAAATGCCTTTTCTGTCAATGCTGTGTTCGCTGTGAGCTGGTTTGTTTTCAACGAATTCAATATGGCGACCGCGTTGCTAGGGGATTGGCAGGCGGAAGTGACGTAGGTCCGCCTTCGCCTATAGAGAGTGTTTTAACGTAGAGTTCTAATTCTTTTTTTAAAGGCACAAAAAACAGGTCGGGTATTGAGAAACTTACATTTATGATTATAAAACTTAGCCAATAGTATCATGAGGTTGCGAATGTATCTGTCAACATGACGTCGTAACACCGCGACGTGCCGCCTGTCAACATGACGTCGTAACACCGCGACGTGCCGCCTGTCAACATGACGTCCAGACTGGAGATCAACTTTGTGCGTTTATTATCTCGCTGTGAGTGCATCGCTTCTGATAAACGCGCCGAGGCGGAGTGGAGGCTGGAGAAGGTGAGTTAGTACAACAATGTTGTCTTGTGTTCCATTGCCGCAAGCGAGGGTTAGCATGAATTGTGTTAGCTTTGTTGCTGAAGCCACGTCGTCATGGAAGTTATATTTCTTATTATTCTTCTTATTTATCTTTTTATTAGCTCTTACGTCATGTCAAATATTCCCACTTAGCATGATCACTGTGAGCATTCTACTAGATCAGTGGTTCTTAACCTTGCTGGAGGTACCCAACCCCAGCAGTTTCATATGCGCATTCACCGAACCCTTCTTTATATTTGTTCTTAATTTATAAATATTAATCATGAAATTGTGTTATTATGTTACAAAATACTAATAAAGATATATTTTACAAACAACATGGATGTGTACATACACATCCATGTTTACATCTCATTGTGCAACATGTGAATGTTTTAGTGGGAACTAAATGCGATATCGGAAAGGGGTACAAATTATTTCCAAAGCAGGACCTTCACCCACAGGCCCGGCCCTAACCAATCTGGCGCCCTAGGCAAGATTTTAGGTGGCGCCCCCCCACATCGGCAGTGAAGTGTATATACTCACAAGAAACCGAATAGCTTTGTCTTTGACCTTTTTTTTTTTACTTACAACTATATCTAATATATAAAGGGGTGGAAAAGTGACTATTACCTGCATGGCAAACATTAGCTAACCAGAAGGCAATAACAATGTAAACAAAAAACACCTGCTTAAAAGATCTAATACAATTGTCCCTAACGTTACATTATTATTTTCCATAACAATTTAGCCCCCTCCACAATATCAACCCGACGTTAAAACAGATTATAGATTAGCAATTGCCGAATCATGTAACATTAGCTTAATGCTAAAAAGCCAGGTTACTATCACATTCTGTAACAGACAAATCATTTCATGTAGGCTAACGTTACCTACCTGCTACCTCTGTCTTTTCTCGTTTCTCCTCCTCTTCTTTTCTCTTTTTTCTTCCCTGGGCACCTGACAGTTTTGGCCGTTTTGACATCTTGTGTTGATTTTTTGATGTGGTGACGTCCAAAAAGAGTCATGATACGGGAAGGGAGGGGCGCACCATGCGGGGGGTTCCCCCCGGTGGGGGGGGCGTAATGTTGTAACAAATAATATTTCTATTAAATAGGCTTTACTTTGCATTTTAATTAACGTGGGATTATTTTTTGTATTTAGAAATAATAGTACCAACTTTTATTTTTATTTTTTTTTTCTCCAGCATTTGTGGCACTGGCGTGGCGCCCCCTGGTGGACGGCGCCCTTAGCATTTGCCTATATGGCCTATGCCACGGGCCGGCCCTGTTCACCCAGACATACAAACCCCGTTTCCATATAAGTTGGGAAGTTGTGTTATGTAGCCGAGCTAAATTTTATTCTATTTTATTTTAATTTTGGTCATTTATTCACATCATTTTTTTGTGGTGAACTTCCCCAAAAGTGTTTCTCGTTGTAAATAGGTTCCACTCTATTATTTTCCATTACATACCTTTTTGTTTCCCTGGGGGGTGATTTGGCGTTGCACCTTTGTGACCAGCTTCAGTGAGCACTGACGCTCGGAGCTGGTAAGTCACGTTTATGTCTCTCTCCCTTTGTTTTTTTTTTGTTTTTTTTTGTTTTTAGTGGAGAGAGATCGTTTTTGCCGTGGACTGTGTGTGACGCCCCGTTGTTTTTGTTTCTATTCAAAAAAGGTATGTATGTTATGATGTATTTTTGACATAGTTTATTGTATAAAAAATATAAAAAGAGTCGATGTGGGTGGGAAAGATGAGGTGTATTACTGCACATTTTAAGGATCATTTTTCTTAATATATATTGTTATTTGCTGAAGTATATATTTTATATACTGTGTTTTATTTAATTGAGACTATTTTATGCTTTATTTACCTTTTCACTATTATTATTATTATTACTATTTTAGTTATTATTATTATTATTATTTCCACATTAAGAATATATAATTGAATTGAGTGAGCACTGACGCTCGGAGCTGTGGAGAGAGATCGTTTTTGCCGTGGACTGTGTGTGACGCCCCGTTGTTTTTGTTTCTATTCAAAAAAGGTGAATAAACCCTCCATGATTCAACCCCTGAGTGTGCGCCTCACTACAAGATACACAACGCAGAACAGTGACTGTTACAAAATGGTATATAAATATAAACAGAATACAGAGTCCCACAAGTCCCGCCGCGTTCCACCAGAGTCTGGGGGTGCCTGACACGTCCACAACGCACCCAGCAAAGTCGCACTGTGAGTGGGGAAGAAAAGTTGTAAAAGTGGGCAAAAGTCCCGAAATTGATCAAAAATCACACCCAGGTTCGAGTCCCGCCGCGTCTCACCCGAGTCCGGGGGTGCCTGACATGTCCAGCAAAGTCGCACTGTGAGTGGGGGAAAAAAGTTGGGAAAGTTGGCAAAAGTCCCGAAAATGATCAAAAAGCACACCCAGGTTCGAATGATTTGCAAATCCTTGTCAACCCATATTCAATTGAATGCACTACAAAGACAAGATATTTAGATACTGAAATTGAGTGAGCCTATGGCTTTGCACTTTGTTTATTTTATATATATATATATATATATATATATATATATATATATATATATATATATATATATATATATTGCATTCTATTTTAGTTACTTTGAATTTATAACCCCCTGGCGCTGCTTTGTACTCCTTTGTACCGTTTTGTATTATTTTTGTACTTATTTTGATTATTGTGGCTCCTTGGTGGAAAAAAAGCTGGTCGGAATAAACACATTGCTTGTATAAAGCATCTGATCAGTACAACCCACACCACAAATGAAATGAGCTCAAATATACCTACAAACGAAGCATAATGATGTACCGTATTTTTGGAGTATAAGTCGCACCGGAGTATAAGTCGCACCTGCCGAAAAGGCATAATAAAGAACGAAAAAACCATATATAAATCGCACTGGAGCCCGGCCAAACTATGAAAAAAACTGCGACTTATAGTCCGAAAAATACGGTACACAGCTCGCCTAAAGCATGTTAGCGTCGATTATTAGCACGCCGCGCAAGTAAAGTAACATCAACAAAGCTCACCTTTGTGCATTCACGCACAGCATAAAAGGTTTGGTGGACAAAATGAGGCAAAGGAGTGGCATAAAACAAGCCTTTCTGTGGCAGCATTGGAGTAAGTTGTACATGTACACAACTACAGTGAGTTCAACTGCGGAAATAAGTAGGACAAAACAGCGCCCGTCAAATAGTGTCATCAGTGAAGCCTAAAACAAGCATTTCTGTGGCAGCGTCGGAGTAAGTTGTACATGTACACAACTACGGTGAGTTCAAGGACTGCGGAAATAAGTAGGACAAAACAGCGCTCGTCAAATAGTGTCATCAGTGAAGCCTAAAACAAGCATTTCTGTGGCAGCGTCGGAGTAAGTTGTACATGTACACAACTACGGTGAGTTCAAGGACTGCGGAAATAAGTAGGACAAAACAGCGCTCGTCAAATAGTGTCATCAGTGAAGCCTAAACATAAAACAAGCATTTCTGTGGCAGCGTCGGAGTAAGTTGTACATGTACACAACTACGGTGAGTTCAAGGACTGCGGAAATAAGTAGGACAAAACAGCGCTCGTCAAATAGTGTCATCGGTGAAGCCTAAACATAAAACAAGCATTTCTGTGGCAGCGTCGGAGTAAGTTGTACATGTACACAACTACGGTGAGTTCAAGGACTGCGGAAATAAGTAGGACAAAACAGCGCTCGTCAAATAGTGTCATCAGTGAAGCCTAAACATAAAACAAGCATTTCTGTGGCAGCGTCGGAGTAAGTTGTACATGTACGCAACTACGGCGAGTTCAAGGACTGCGGAAATAAGTAGGACAAAACAGTGCTCGTCAAATAGTGTCATCAGTGAAGCCTAAACATAAAACAAGCATTTCTGTGGCAGCGTCGGAGTAAGTTGTACATGTACACAACTACGGTGAGTTCAAGGACTGCGGAAATAAGTAGGACAAAACAGCGCTCGTCAAATAGTGTCATCAGTGAAGCCTAAAACAAGCATTTCTGTGGCAGCGTCGAAGTAAGTTGTACATGTACACAACTACGGTGAGTTCAAGGACTGCGGAAATAAGTAGGACAAAACAGCGCTCGTCAAATAGTGTCATCGGTGAAGCCTAAACATAAAACAAGCATTTCTGTGGCAGCGTCGGAGTAAGTTGTACATGTACACAACTACGGTGAGTTCAAGGACTGCGGAAATAAGTAGGACAAAACAGCGCTCGTCAAATAGTGTCATCGGTGAAGCCTAAACATAAAACAAGCATTTCTGTGGCAGCGTCGGAGTAAGTTGTACATGTACACAACTACGGTGAGTTCAAGGACTGCGGAAATAAGTAGGACAAAACAGCGCTCGTCAAATAGTGTCATCAGTGAAGCCTAAACATAAAACAAGCATTTCTGTGGCAGCGTCGGAGTAAGTTGTACATGTACACAACTACGGTGAGTTCAAGGACTGCGGAAATAAGTAGGACAAAACAGCGCTCGTCAAATAGTGTCATCGGTGAAGCCTAAACATAAAACAAACATTTCTGTGGCAGCGTCGGAGTAAGTTGTACATGTACACAACTACGGTGAGTTCAAGGACTGCGGAAATAAGTAGGACAAAACAGCGCTCGTCAAATAGTGTCATCAGTGAAGCCTAAAACAAGCATTTCTGTGGCAGCGTCGGAGTAAGTTGTACATGTACACAACTACGGTGAGTTCAAGGACTGCGGAAATAAGTAGGACAAAACAGCGCTCGTCAAATAGTGTCATCAGTGAAGCCTAAACATAAAACAAGCATTTCTGTGGCAGCGTCGGAGTAAGTTGTACATGTACACAACTACGGTGAGTTCAAGGACTGCGGAAATAAGTAGGACAAAACAGCGCTCGTCAAATAGTGTCATCGGTGAAGCCTAAACATAAAACAAGCATTTCTGTGGCAGCGTCGGAGTAAGTTGTACATGTACACAACTACGGTGAGTTCAAGGACTGCGGAAATAAGTAGGACAAAACAGCGCTCGTCAAATAGTGTCATCAGTGAAGCCTAAACATAAAACAAGCATTTCTGTGGCAGCGTCGGAGTAAGTTGTACATGTACGCAACTACGGCGAGTTCAAGGACTGCGGAAATAAGTAGGACAAAATAGTGCTCGTCAAATAGTGTCATCAGTGAAGCCTAAACATAAAACAAGCATTTCTGTGGCAGCGTCGGAGTAAGTTGTACATGTACACAACTACGGTGAGTTCAAGGACTGCGGAAATAAGTAGGACAAAACAGCGCTCGTCAAATAGTGTCATCAGTGAAGCCTAAAACAAGCATTTCTGTGGCAGCGTCGAAGTAAGTTGTACATGTACACAACTACGGTGAGTTCAAGGACTGCGGAAATAAGTAGGACAAAACAGCGCTCGTCAAATAGTGTCATCGGTGAAGCCTAAACATAAAACAAGCATTTCTGTGGCAGCGTCGGAGTAAGTTGTACATGTACACAACTACGGTGAGTTCAAGGACTGCGGAAATAAGTAGGACAAAACAGCGCTCGTCAAATAGTGTCATCGGTGAAGCCTAAACATAAAACAAGCATTTCTGTGGCAGCGTCGGAGTAAGTTGTACATGTACACAACTACGGTGAGTTCAAGGACTGCGGAAATAAGTAGGACAAAACAGCGCTCGTCAAATAGTGTCATCAGTGAAGCCTAAACATAAAACAAGCATTTCTGTGGCTGCGTCGGAGTAAGTTGTACATGTACACAACTACGGTGAGTTCAAGGACTGCGGAAATAAGTAGGACAAAACAGCGCTCGTCAAATAGTGTCATCGGTGAAGCCTAAACATAAAACAAACATTTCTGTGGCAGCGTCGGAGTAAGTTGTACATGTACACAACTACGGTGAGTTCAAGGACTGCGGAAATAAGTAGGACAAAACAGCGCCCGTCAAATAGTGTCATCAGTGAAGCCTAAAACAAGCATTTCTGTGGCAGCGTCGGAGTAAGTTGTACATGTACACAACTACGGTGAGTTCAAGGACTGCGGAAATAAGTAGGACAAAACAGCGCCCGTCAAATAGTGTCATCAGTGAAGCCTAAAACAAGCATTTCTGTGGCAGCGTCGGAGTAAGTTGTACATGTACACAACTACGGTGAGTTCAAGGACTGCGGAAATAAGTAGGACAAAACAGCGCTCGTCAAATAGTGTCATCAGTGAAGCCTAAACATAAAACAAGCATTTCTGTGGCAGCGTCGGAGTAAGTTGTACATGTACACAACTACGGTGAGTTCAAGGACTGCGGAAATAAGTAGGACAAAACAGCGCTCGTCAAATAGTGTCATCGGTGAAGCCTAAACATAAAACAAGCATTTCTGTGGCAGCGTCGGAGTAAGTTGTACATGTACACAACTACGGTGAGTTCAAGGACTGCGGAAATAAGTAGGACAAAACAGCGCTCGTCAAATAGTGTCATCAGTGAAGCCTAAAACAAGCATTTCTGTGGCAGCGTCGGAGTAAGTTGTACATGTACACAACTACGGCGAGTTCAAGGACTGCGGAAATAAGTAGGACAAAACAGCGCTCGTCAAATAGTGTCATCAGTGAAGCCTAAACATAAAACAAGCATTTCTGTGGCAGCGTCGGAGTAAGTTGTACATGTACACAACTACGGTGAGTTCAAGGACTGCGGAAATAAGTAGGACAAAACAGCGCTCGTCAAATAGTGTCATCAGTGAAGCCTAAACACAAACATATTAAACAGTGAGGAGGGTTTGTGTCATATTTGTCCTCTTACAGGAACATTAAAACAACAAATATGTTTTTTTTCCATTTTGGTAAAAGCACCAAGGAGCCACTAGGGCGGTGCTAAAGAGACCCTTGTTCTAGAACTACTGAAATCTACTATTATCATATCTTTCGTGCAATTCACATAAGCATCTTGGTAAAAGTTATTTCTTTCTTCTAGTATGTTGGTGCTCTGGAAGAGATGTTGGTGGCCCTGAGGAAAAGCATAAGGTAACAAACACCATAACAGAAATAATAAAGCATGCAATACACAACATCTGGTTTGGCATGAAAGACTAATAACATCTTCCCTGTTATTTCATTTCATTTCTCATTTTGTTTCTTCCAGCAAACCCACAGCAGAAGTCCTGACGGAATACACAAGAAAGGTGGACTTTCTCAAAGGCCTTCTAGAAGCAGAGAAGCTGGTCAGTTGCGAATCTAAGGCAGTGTTTTTCAATCACTGTGCCGCAGCACACTAGTGTGCCGTGGGAGATGATCTAGTTTCACCTATTTGGGTTAAAAATATTGTTTGCAAAGCAGTAATTATAGTCTGCAAATGATGTGTTGTTGTTGAGTGTCGGTGCTGTCTAGAGCTGGGCAGAGTAACCGTGTAATACTCTTCCATATCAGTAGGTGGCAGCAGGTAGCTAATTGCTTTGTAGATGTGGGAAACAGCGGAAGGCAAAGTTAAGGTAAAAAGGTATTTTAATGCTTAAACCAAAAATAAACAAAAGGTGAGTGCCCCTAAGAAAAGGCATTGAAGCTTAGGGAAGGCTATGCAGAACAAAACTACCGTATTTTCCGCACCATAAGCCGCCCTGGGTTATAAGCCGCGCCTTCAATGAACGGCATATTTCAAAACTTTGTCCACCTATAAGCCGCCCCGTGTTATAAGCCGCATCTAACTGCGCTAAAGGGAATGTCAAAAAAACAGTCAGATAGGTCAGTCAAACTTTAATAATATATTAAAAACCAGCGTGATGTGGGCGCGCATGGAGTCGTATATCAACATGGACGGAGCTGCGTGAAAAAAGCCACCCGGCCTCTTCGCGTAAACTTCCCTTAACCACTCGCTCATCTTTTCTTCATCCATCCATCCCTTCCAGTTAGCTTTTATGATGACGCCGACTGGAAAGGTCTCTTTTGGCAAGGTCTTCCTTTTGAATATCACCATGGGTGGAAGTTTCTGGCCATTAGCATGGCAAGCTAGAACCACAGTGAAGGATGACTTCTCATTCCCTGTGGTGCGAATATTCACCGTACGTGCTCCCGTTGTATCCACAGTGCGGTTCACAGGAATATCAAAAGTCAGTGGAACCTCGTCCATGTTGATAATGTTCTCTGGCCGGATCTTTTTTTCAGCTATCTTGTTTTTACAATATGCACGGAAAGTAGCCAGCTTTTCTTGAAAGTCTTTAGGCAGTTGCTGTGAAATAGTAGTCCGTGTGCGGATGGAGAGATTGCGTCTTTTCATGAACCGGAAACCTGTCGCTTAGTAGGAGCCATTTTGTGGTCTTTACAGATGTAAACACACAAAGGAAATGAAATGTAATATCCGCGCGCTTCTTCTTCTTCTACGGGGGTGGGTGGTTGCTTACAGTAGAAGAAGAAGCGCTTCCTCTTCTATGGGGGCGGGTGCTTACCATAGAAGAAGAAGCGCTTCCTCTTCTACGGGGAAAAAAGATGGCGGCTGTTTACCGTAGTTGCGAGACCTAAACTTTATGAAAATGAATCTTAATATTAATCCATATATAAAGCGCACCGGGTTATAAGCCGCACTGTCAGCTTTTGAGTAAATTTGTGGTTTTTAAGTGCGGCTAATAGTGCGGAAAATACGGTAAAACTGAACTGGCTACAAAGTAAACAAAAACAGAATGCTGGACGACAGCAAAGACTTACTGTGGAGCAAAGACGGCGTCCACAAAGTACATCCGAACATGACATGACAATCAACAATGTCCCCACAAAGAAGGATTAAAAACAACTGAAATATTCTTGATTGCTAAAACAAAGTAGATGCGGGAAATATCGCTCAAAGGAAGACATGAAACTGCTACAGGAAAAAAACAAAAGAAGAGAAAAAGCCACCAAAATAGGAGCGCAAGACAAGAAGTAAAACACTACACACAGGAAAACAGCAAAAAAGTCCAAATAAGTCAGGGTGTGATGTGACAGGTGGTGACAGTACACCTACTTTGAGACAAGAGCTATAGTGATGGTTATGCTTTAAAGTCATATGCAACAATTGCCACAATGACTTTTTACTGTCAACTGAGTTTCGTTTTTTTTAATGATTTCTGCTGGTGGTGTGCCAATGCAAAAAATGTGCCTTGGCTCAAAAAAGGTTGAAAAACACTGTTCTAAGGCATGAGTAATGTAATGTCCAGTCATTTCCAAATAGGAGTAGTAATAATATATCTTATTTCAGGGCTGGCCCAAGTTTTTTTTCACAAAGGAAAAATTTAAATGGCCTTTTTGATATTTTTCTATTTTAAAACCAATATGTCCATTTTTTTCTAACCCTGAGCTAGTGATGTCACCATATCAGGGTTATTGTGACCAAAATGATCACGGTTATCATTATTATCGCGGTCATTTTAAATGTTTAGTTTAGTTTATTAAGGATCCCCATTAGTCTACACTGCAGTGGAGACTATTCTTCCTGGGGTGCAGGCAAAAAACATCACAAAACAAAAGATTACAATGCAGTGCAACATGATCAAATAATAAAATGTGGTAATACAAAAATAGCAACAACAAAGAACCAAAAAAAACCAATAACTTTGAGTTTACATACTAATGTTCATACTAAAGATAAAAAGAGCAATATATGAATGTGCTCAAAATGTTCAAAAACGACTTATACTGAAATCCTTTAACCAAGTTTTATTAAAAAAACAAAAACAAAAAAACAACACATCAAAAATGTACTGTATGTATGTACCTCAAGTAGAAAGCTGAATGTGCATATGAAAGCAACACAAGCATTATAAACAAAGTAATATGGCAGAATCAAAATAATACTACAATAAATACAAATAAATGGCACCTTATGGATATAAGACCTAACTGCACTTTTTGTCCATATATATAAAAACAGTGTTCATCTATGAGGTCTAGTCTTACACATAGGACTGCACGATTATGGACAAAATAATAATTAAGATTATCTTTATCAATATTGAAATCATGATTATTCAAAGCTCTTTTTTCCTTAACTTTCAATGCTTGAATCTCTACATCAACTTCAATTTTATAAAAAAAAAAAATTTTCATACAAATAATGTGGCGGGTCAGATTTGGCAGATGACCATCCATCCATCCATTTTCTACCGCTTGTCCCTTTTGGGGCGGCGGGGGGTGCTGGAGCCTATCTCAGCTGCATTCGGGTGGAATGCAGCGAAGACCCTGGACAAGTCGCCACCTCATCGCAGAGGACAGATGACATTTTTTAAATTTATATACATATATATATATACAGGTAAAAGCCAGTAAATTAGAATATTTTGAAAAACTTGATTTATTTCAGTAATTGCATTCAAAAGGTGTAACTTGTACATTATATTTATTCATTGCACACAGACTGATGCATTCAAATGTTTATTTCATTTAATTTTGACGATTTGAAGTGGCAACAAATGAAAATCCAAAATTCCGTGTGTCACAAAATTAGAATATTACTTAAGGCTAATACAAAAAAGGGATTTTTAGAAATGTTGGCCAACTGAAAAGTATGAAAATGAAAAATATGAGCATGTACAATACTCAATACTTGGTTGGAGCTCCTTTTGCCTCAATTACTGCGTTAATGCGGCGTGGCATGGAGTCCATGAGTTTCTGGCACTGCTCAGGTGTTATGAGAGCCCAGGTTGCTCTGATAGTGGCCTTCAACTCTTCTGCGTTTTTGGGTCTGGCATTCTGCATCTTCCTTTTCACAATACCCCACAGATTTTCTATGGGGCTAAGGTCAGGGGAGTTGGCGGACCAATTTAGAACAGAAATACCATGGTCCGTAAACCAGGCACGGGTAGATTTTGCGCTGTGTGCAGGCGCCAAGTCCTGTTGGAACTTGAAATCTCCATCTCCATAGAGCAGGTCAGCAGCAGGAAGCATGAAGTGCTCTAAAACTTGCTGGTAGATGGCTGCGTTGACCCTGGATCTCAGGAAACAGAGTGGACCGACACCAGCAGATGACATGGCACCCCAAACCATCAAGGATGGTGGAAACTTTACACTAGACTTCAGGCAACGTGGATCCTGTGCCTCTCCTGTCTTCCTCCAGACTCTGGGACCTCGATTTCCAAAGGAAATGCAACATTTGCATGGTTGGGTGATGGTTTGGGGTGCCATGTCATCTGCTGGTGTCGGTCCACTCTGTTTCCTGAGATCCAGGGTCAACGCAGCCGTCTACCAGCAAGTTTTAGAGCACTTCATGCTTCCTGCTGCTGACCTGCTCTATGGAGATGGAGATTTCAAGTTCCAACAGGACTTGGCGCCTGCACACAGCGCAAAATCTACCCGTGCCTGGTTTACGGACCATGGTATTTCTGTTCTAAATTGGCCCGCCAACTCCCCTGACCTTAGCCCCATAGAAAATCTGTGGGGTATTGTGAAAAGGAAGATGCAGAATGCCAGACCCAAAAACGCAGAAGAGTTGAAGGCCACTATCAGAGCAACCTGGGCTCTCATAACACCTGAGCAGTGCCAGAAACTCATCGACTCCATGCCACGCCGCATTAACGCAGTAATTGAGGCAAAAGGAGCTCCAACCAAGTATTGAGTATTGTACATGCTCATATTTTTCATTTTCATACTTTTCAGTTGGCCAACATTTCTAAAAATCCCTTTTTTGTATTAGCCTTAAGTAATATTCTAATTTTGTGACACACGGAATTTTGGATTTTCATTTGTTGCCACTTCAAATCATCAAAATTAAATGAAATAAACATTTGAATGCATCAGTCTGTGTGCAATGAATAAATATAATGTACAAGTTACACCTTTTGAATGCAATTACTGAAATAAATCAAGTTTTTCAAAATATTCTAATTTACTGGCTTTTACCTGTATATATATATATATATTGTACATTAACAATATATTATTTTTACATAAGCTGCAAAAAAAATATTTAAATTTTACTTTAAAAACTGGCAGCTCAGTCACCAGAATTTTTTAACAATGAGTAATATATATATATATTACTCTTTGTTAAATGCGGCCCTCTGAGGGCAACCATAACTGCGATGTGGCCCTCAATGAAAAGCAGGTTGACACCCTGATATACCTGAAGGGCAACTATCAGTACAGCCTGTCATTCCAACTCTGTACAGCAGATGGCGTCATCATTCTGTGCAAAGACGTGTCCATTTCAACTATTCCTTGAATAATCCAGATGTACTGTGTAGTCAATCTCATTTTTTTCCCTTCCCAGTCATCCCCGACAGAAAAGGCTCTTGCCAACCAATTCCTGGCTCCCGGGCGCACGCCGACCATCGCCCAGGAGAGGATGCCGGTCACTAAGACGGTCCACATGCAGACCAAGGCTCGATGTACCGGACAGATGAGGGAGCAGCTGCTCGGCACGGTAAGAAATACGCGACTAGACGTGATATTTAAGAAGCAATGACAATTGCCACGGGAGTTCAGAACTTGGTGAGGGTGATGTCAGCAAAAAAAAAAAAAAAATAATAAGTATGGAATGATATCAGTTTGCTTGTAAAATGTCCGATACAAGCAGGCCTGTGTAGTTTTGCAAAACATCTAAATGTCCTCCAATAAGCACATCATTTCTTCTATTTGACTCAAGTCTTTTACAAAAGTGTTATCAAATACTAATAAGTTGTATTGTAAGACTAATTGTACACTTCTTTGTCATGACAGGATTTGTCCAGCAAAGGTAAGAAGTAGCACAGCTTCATCATTCATTATTGATTATGTTGCAGCTTTAACGTGACTTTGTCTTCTCCTCTTGTGCAGAAACAGACCTGCGCAACAGAAGGTAAAGCACTATAAATCACTGTTGTATTAATTATGATTAATGACGCGGTCCTGGTCCTGGTCCAGAGGTCTGCCGCTGGACGAGCGTCAGTCTGCCGCCGAGCTGGACGCCATCTTGGCGCACCAGCACAACCTGCAGGAGAAGATCGCCGAGGACATGCTGAACCTGGCCAGGAACCTGAAGAACAACACCCTGGCTGCACAGAGCATCATCAAGCAGGACAACCAGGTTGTTGTTGTTTGACATGTTGCTGCAGACCGCGCTGCAGTAGCAGCGTTGGTCCACTAGGGGGCGCCACATTACTTACATTGGAACCACAGAAATCTTAACTCCTTTTTATACGTTTATTTTTATTTTTTTATTTCAATCCAATCCACTTTATTTCTAAAGCACATTTAAACAACAACAATGTTTCCAACGTGCTGCACAAAAATATTAAAAACAAGATTGAAATCGCTCCACCAATGACTGAATAAAAACAAAATAAATAAATTTAAAACCAATAAAAAAAAAAAAAAGATTAAAAACTAATTATTTTTTTATTAAATTATATTACTTTTTCTTACTGACCAATTATCTTTTTAATGTATTTTCCCGTTGCATGTTTTTATACGTTTATCTTTATTTTTTTATTTCAATCCAATCCACTTTATTTCTAAAGCACATTTAAACAACAACAATGTTTCCAACGTGCTGCACAAAAATATTAAAAACAAGATTCAAATCGCTCCACCAATGACTGAATAAAAAAATAAAAAATAAATTTAAAACCAAAAAAAAAAAAAAAAAAGATTAAAAACTAATTATTTTTGTATTAATTTATATTACTTTTTCTTACTGACCAATTAGCTTTTTAATGTATTTTGGTTTTGTTTTATTTATGTATAGAGAAACACTTTAAAAAAGTACATTTTTTAACAATCGGGCCAATTCAGCAACATTTATCAACACAACAATTCCAATTTTTTTCCCCCCCCAGACAACTTGTTGCTAGGCAGATTAAGAAGTTTGTATTAGGCCAGTGAAATGAACACTTTATTTTTCAATAGAATCAAAAAGGAATATGGGGACAAATCAAACAAATGTTTATAAACAATTGAAAATTAAGTTATGCGCATTAGGAATGTTTCGATCAGGTTTTATTTTGCCAATATTGATCAAACCGATGACATGTACTAACTGTGGATCTTTAAATGTGTTTATAGAGAGTGCACAGTGTAACAATGTCAACACTATATTAAAAGTATCTTCCATCAGATGCAATTGTTTGATCAAAACAAATTCAATAGTACACAATAACTAAACAAAAGTAAAAACTACTATCAACTACTCTTTTAGATATTTTGCCCCCCCCCCCCCCCAAAAAAAAGAGAGTCCCTGAATTTGTAAACATTGACACAAATGACCAAAAACTGATTTTTTTTTCAAAACCAAATGTTGAATCTCTCTGATATCAATCTGATACTGATACTGCTGCTAATGGAACCTCTGGACAATTTTCAAATGTGTTATGACAGAACTTAAGAGGAGCCTAATGGTATAAAAAAAAAAAGGATATATTTGTTTAGAAAATGACAAATAATTAAATGTCCGTCGCATGCTTTTATTTAAAAATAATAATAATAATTAAAGCTGCAAGCAGCATTGGTCGGGCCCGCGTATTTGGCAGGTGCTAGTCCTAAATGTCCCAATACTTTTGTCCAGTGATAGTCATAAGTGTCCCAATACTTTTGTCTACTTTTAGTCTGAAGTGTCCCAAGACTTTTGTCTAGTGTACCTACCTTGTCTGCATTGTGTGGGCACGTTGGTGCTTCCTGCTTTTAAGCAGCCATCTTAAAAAAACAGCAGCGCAGCAGCATCAGCGCAGCGGTTCTTTGAAGGCTCATAAAATCAAAACCGGAGCAGTTAGAAAAATGCGCTTCTGTACTTTTATTCACAAGGGTTCAATCTCTCTCCTGTGTTAGTTTGAAGGCGAAACGACAAACGCGCTCAGAGGAGATAGATTTTGAAGGAAGGTGACCGTTTTTTACAAAAAATTTGTTTTGAAGGGGGAATAGCAAACTTCCTGTTGATTTTTGCTGGGGGTTGTCAATTCATGAAATGTAGGTCTAAGTGAGACCTACATAGAGGTTGTTTCATGTCTTTCCGACTTTCCCAGTGGGAGTTACAGGCAGTTTTGTCATTTTTTTCTTCCGAGGAGCAGTTTTTTCTCCGTTTTATTCAGCGCAATTTAGACATTTGGGGTTAGGTTTTTTTCATTAGATCGCAATTTTTGCCAGTCCTGATGTGTGTGTTCAGTTTGGTGAGTTTTGAAGCATGTTAAGGGGGTCAAATTACAGCTCAAAGAGGCAAAAGTGACTGTTTTTAGTACTTTTTTGTCTTGAAGGGGGAATTGCCAACTTCCTGTTGATTTTTGCCCGAGGAAATTAATTAATGAAAAGTAGGTCTAAGTAAGACCTACATAAAGGTTTTTGTTTCATGTCTCTACAACATTCGTACTGGGAGTTATAAGCAGTTTTCCTTCTAAGGGGCGCTAGAGCGCAATTTTGAGTTTTGGGGTTTGGTTTTTTGATAAAAAGTTTTGCCGTATATTACTGATGTGTGTGTAAAAATTGGTGAGTTTTGAAGTATGCTAAGGGGGTCAAATTACAGCGCAAAGTTGCGGAAGAATAATAATAATAAAACCTTACGAATTCAATAGGTCCTTATGTCCCATTGTATAAGGACTCCCTTTGGGAGTCCTTATACAATGGGCCATGCGGGCCCTAATTACAAATTCAATAGGTCCTTATGTCCCATTGCATAAGGGAGTCCTTATGCAATGGGCCATGCGGGCCCTAAAAAACCTCACAATTTCAATAGGTCCTTATGTCCTATTGCAAAAGGACTCCCGTTGGGATTCCTTTTACAATGGGCCATGCGGGCCCTAATAATGAATTACATTTGTAACGCACTTTACATTTGTTAAAATCTCAAAGTGCTAAGTATAAAAATAAATAAATGAATAGAAAATTAGAATATATAATAAAAATAGAAATGAAAGCACAAGATAAAACAGAAACATAGATAAAAATAGAAATAAAAGCACTGAATAAAACAGTGTATTTAAAAATAAGAAGGCAGAGAAATGAGATAAAAGCTGTGCTAAAAAGGTGACTTTTTAGTCCCTTCTTAAAACGGTCGACAGACTGTTTTTGTAAGCGTGACAAAAGTGTGAACAAGAAACATTCATCACGTCTTCTCTTCCCCCCGCCCAGACTCTGGGTCAGTCCATGCGTCAGGCGGACGTCAACTTGGAGAAGCTGAAGACGGAGTCGGAGCGCCTGGAGCAGCACGCCAAGAAGTCTGTCAACTGGCTGCTGTGGCTCATGCTGGTCCTGGTCTCCTTCACCTTCATCAGCATGATCCTCTTCATCAGACTCTTCCCCCGCCTCAGATGAGCAACACTTTCAGGTCATGTCTCATCGCCATCAGGTCAGCCTCCGGTCGTCACAGCAACGCTTTTCCCTTACCAAGTCTGGAACAATTCCCACACACACACACACACACACACATCCTGACACTAGTGTAAAGTCAAGTATTACTGTACGTAGGTGGTCTAGTACTGAACTGCAATACTGTCTGTCTACACCTAAATAATGATGATAACTCCTCACTCATTCATTATTTGCTCCAACATGACAATAAAACATTTTCCAAGCAGCTTATAAAAAAAGCTCCTCTTTTTATTTGTTCTTATATGACTCAATACTTGACATGTTTTAGCACACTGAAATATCCATCCATCCATCCATCCATCCATCCATCCATCCATCCATCCATCCATCCATCTCCTTCCGCTTATCCAAGGTGGGGTCGCGGGGGCAGCAGCCTAAGCAGAGAAGCCCAGACTTCCCTCTCCCCAGCCACTTGGTCCAGCTCCTCCCGGGAGATCTCGAGGCCTTCCCAGTGTCTTTTGAAATACCCATTCTAAAAAAAAAAACAACATTTTTACATACACATCCAGTGTGTAGCTAGCGATTAGTGCGTTAGCATGATAGTTGTCAAATAGCAATTAGTTAAAAGTTAGAGTAGCAATGATTGTCACACACACACTAGGTGTGGCGAAATTATTCTCTGCATTTGACCCATCACCCTTGATCACCCCCTGGGAGGTGTGGGGAGCAGTGAGCAGCAGCGTTGGCCACGCCCGGGAATCATTTTTGGTGATTCAACCCCCCAATTCCAAGCCTTGATGCTGAGTGCCAAGCAGGGAGGTAATGGCTCCCATTTTTAAAGTCTTTGGTATGACTCGGCCGGGGTTTGAACTCACAACCTACCCATCTCAGGGCGGACACTCTAACCACTAGGCCATTGAGTAGGTGGCGATTAGCGTGTTAGTTGCCATATAGCGATTAGCGTGGTAGTTGCCAGCCAATGATTAAGGCGCTTGTTTACAGCCAGAAATTAGCACGGTTAGGGTTGGGTTAGGGTTAGTGTTGGGTTTAGGATTAGGGTTAGGTTAGGGTTAGGGTTAGGTTATCTGTTATCAGATAGCGAATAGTGTGGTCATTGTCGGCTAACAATCAGCTCAGTAGTTGCCAGCCAATGATTAAGGCGCTTGTTTTCAGCCAGCAATTAGCACGGTTAGGGTTAGGTTTGGGGTTGGGGTTAGGGTTAGGGTTGGGATTGGGGTTGGGGTTAGGGTGTCTGTTGTCAGATAGCGATTAGTGTGGTCGTTGTTGGCTAACAATCAGCTCAGTAGCTGCCAGCCAATGATTATGGCGCTTGTTTTCAGCCAGCAATTAGCGCGGTTAGGGTTGGGGTTGGGGTAAGGGTTAGGGTTGGGGTTGGGGTTGGGGTTAGGGTAGCTGTTGTCAGATAGCGTTTAGTGTGGTCGTTGTCGGCTAACAATCAGCTCAGTAGTTGCCAGCCAATGATGATGGCGCTTGTTTTCAGCCAGCAATTAGCACGGTTAGGGTTAGGGTTAGGGTTGGGGTTGGGATTAGGATTGGGGTTAGGGTTAGGGTTAGGTTAGCTGTTTTCAGATAGCGATTAGTGTGATCGTTGTTGGCTAACAATCAGTTCAGTAGCTGCCAGCCAATGATGATGGCGCTTGTTTTCAGCCAGCAATTAGCACGGTTAGGGTTAGGGTTAGGGTTGGGGTTGGGATTAGGATTGGGGTTAGGGTTAGGGTTAGGTTAGCTGTTTTCAGATAGCGATTAGTGTGATCGTTGTTGGCTAACAATCAGCTCAGTAGCTGCCAGCCAATGATTATGGCGCTTGTTTTCAGCCAGCAATTAGCGCGGTTAGGGTTGGGGTAAGGGTTAGGGTTGGGGTTGGGGTTGGGGTTAGGGTAGCTGTTGTCAGATAGCGTTTAGTGTGGTCGTTGTCGGCTAACAATCAGCTCAGTAGTTGCCAGCCAATGATGATGGCGCTTGTTTTCAGCCAGCAATTAGCACGGTTAGGGTTAGGGTTAGGGTTGGGGTTGGGATTAGGATTGGGGTTAGGGTTAGGGTTAGGTTAGCTGTTTTCAGATAGCGATTAGTGTGATCGTTGTTGGCTAACAATCAGCTCAGTAGCTGCCAGCCAATGATTATGGCGCTTGTTTTCAGCCAGCAATTAGCACGGTTAGGGTTGGGGTAGGGTTAGGGTTAGGTTTGGGGTTAGGGTTAGGGTTGGGGTTGGATCAAGGTTAGGGTTAGGGTTAGGTTATCTGTTGTCAGATAGCGATTAGTGTGGTCGTTGTCGGCTAACAATCAACTCAGTAGTTGCCAGCCAATGATTATGGCGCTTGTTTTCATCCAGCAATTAGCCCGGTTAGGGTTGGAGTTGGGGTTAGGGTTAGGGTTAGGGTTGGGGTTGGGGTTAGGGTATCTGTTGTCAGATAGCGTTTAGTGTGGTCGTTGCCGGCTAACAATCAGCTCAGTAGTTGCCAGCCAATGATTATGGCGCTTGTTTTCAGCCAGCAATTAGCACGGTTAGGGTTAGGGTTGGGGTTGGGGTTAGGATTAGGATTAGGGTTAGGTTTGGGGTTAGGGTTAGGGTTAGGCATAAAGCAAAAGAGTTGGTTAGGGTTAGGGTTAGGGTTGGGGTTAGGATTAGGATTAGGGTTAGGTTTGGGGTTAGGGTTAGGCATAAAGCAAAAGGGTTAGGGTTAGGGTTAGGGTTAGGGTTGGGGTTAGGGTTAGGTTTAGGGCTAGGGTTGGGGTTGGGGTTAGGTTAGCTGTTGTCAGATAGCGATTAGTGTGGTCGTTGTTGGCTAACAATCAGCTCAGTAGTTGCCAGCCATTGATTATGGCGCTTGTTTTCAGCCAGCAATTAGCACGGTTAGGGTTGGGGTAGGGTTAGGATTAGGATTAGGGTTAGGTTTGGGGTTAGGGTTAGGGTTAGGCATAAAGCAAAAGAGTTGGTTAGGTTTAGGACTAGGGTTAGGGCTAGGGTTAGGGTTAGGTTAGCTGTTGTCAGATAGCGATTAGTGTGGTCATTGTTGGCTAATAATCAGCTCAGTAGTTGCCAGCCAATGATTATGGCGCTTGTTTTCAGCCAGCAATTAGCACGGTTAGGGTTGGGGTAGGGTTAGGGTTAGGTTTGGGGTTAGGGTTAGGGTTGGGGTTGGGGTTAGGGTTAGGATTAGGAATAGGGTTAGGTTTGGGGTTAGGGTTAGGGTTAGGCATAAAGCAAAAGAGTTGGTTAGGTTTAGGGCTAGGGTTGGGGTTAGGGTTAGGGTTAGGGTTAGGTTAGCTGTTGTCAGATAGCGATTAGTGTGGTCGTTGTTGGCTAATAATCAGCTCAGTAGCTACCAGCCAATGATTAAGGCGCTTGTTTTCAGCCAGCAATTAGCACGTTTAGGGTTAGGGTTGGAGTTGGGGTTGGGGTTAGGGTACCTGTTGTCAGATAGCGTTTAGTGTGGTCGTTGTCGGCTAACAATCAGCTCAGTAGCTGCCAGCCAATGATTATGGCGCTTGTTTTCAGCCAGCAATTAGCACGGTTAGGGTTAGGGTTAGGGTTGGGGTTAGGGTTAGGGTTCGGATTAGGATTAGGGTTAGGTTTGGGGTTAGGGTTAGGGTTAGGCATAAAGCAAAAGAGTTGGTTAGGTTTAGGGCTAGGGTTAGGGTTAGGGTTAGGTTAGCTGTTGTCAGATAGCGATTAGTGTGGTCATTGTCGGCTAACAATCAGCTCAGTAGTTGCCAGCCAATGATTAAGGCGCTTGTTTTCAGCCAGCAATTAGCACGGTTAGGGTTGGGGTAGGGTTAGGGTTAGGTTTGGGGTTAGGGTTAGGGTTGGGGTTGGGGTTAGGGTTAGGGTTAGGATTAGGAATAGGGTTAGGTTTGGGGTTAGGGTTAGGGTTAGGCATAAAGCAAAAGAGTTGGTTAGGTTTAGGGTTAGGGTTAGGTTAGCTGTTGTCAGATAGCGATTAGTGTGGTCGTTGTTGGCTAATAATCAGCTCAGTAGCTACCAGCCAATGATTAAGGCGCTTGTTTTCAGCCAGCAATTAGCACGGTTAGGGTTAGGGTTAGGGTTGGGGTTAGGGTTAGGGTTAGGGTTCGGATTAGGATTAGGGTTAGGTTTGGGGTTAGGGTTAGGGTTAGGCATAAAGCAAAAGAGTTGGTTAGGTTTAGGGCTAGGGTTAGGGTTAGGGTTAGGTTAGCTGTTGTCAGATAGCGATTAGTGTGGTCATTGTCGGCTAACAATCAGCTCAGTAGCTACCAGCCAATGATTAAGGCGCTTGTTTTCAGCCAGCAATTAGCACGGTTAGGGTTAGGGTTAGGGTTGGGGTTAGGGTTAGGGTTAGGGTTCGGATTAGGATTAGGGTTAGGTTTGGGGTTAGGGTTAGGGTTAGGCATAAAGCAAAAGAGTTGGTTAGGTTTAGGGCTAGGGTTACGGTTAGGGTTAGGTTAGCTGTTGTCAGATAGCGATTAGTGTGGTCATTGTTGGCAAACAATCAGCTCAGTAGTTGCCAGACAATGATTAAGGCGCTTGTTTTCAGCCAGCAATTAGCACGGTTAGGGTTGGGGTAGGGTTAGGGTTAGGGTTAGGGTTGGGGTTGGGGTTAGGGTTAGGGTTCGGATTAGGAATAGGGTTAGGTTTGGGGTTAGGGTTAGGGTTAGGCATAAAGCAAAAGAATTGGTTAAGTTTAGGGCTAGGGTTGGGGTTAGGGTTAGGGTTAGGGTTAGGTTAGCTGTTGTCAGATAGCGATTAGTGTGGTCGTTGTTGGCTAATAATCAGCTCAGTAGCTACCAGCCAATGATTAAGGCGCTTGTTTTCAGCCAGCAATTAGCACGTTTAGGGTTAGGGTTGGAGTTGGGGTTGGGGTTAGGGTATCTGTTGTCAGATAGCGTTTAGTGTGGTCGTTGTCGGCTAACAATCAGCTCAGTAGCTGCCAGCCAATGATTATGGCGCTTGTTTTCAGCCAGCAATTAGCACGGTTAGGGTTAGGGTTAGGGTTAGGGTTGGGGTTAGGGTTAGGGTTCGGATTAGGATTAGGGTTAGGTTTGGGGTTAGGGTTAGGGTTAGGCATAAAGCAAAAGAGTTGGTTAGGTTTAGGGTTAGGGTTAGGTTAGCTGTTGTCAGATAGCGATTAGTGTGGTCGTTGATGGCTAACAATCAGCTCAGTAGTTGCCAGCCAATGATTAAGGCGCTTGTTTTCAGCCAGCAATTAGCACGGTTAGGGTTGGGGTAGGGTTAGGGTTAGGTTTGGGGTTAGGGTTAGGGTTGGGGTTGGGGTTAGGGTTAGGATTAGGAATAGGGTTAGGTTTGGGGTTAGGGTTAGGGTTAGGCATAAAGCAAAAGTGTTGGTTAGGTTTAGGGCTAGGGTTGGGGGTGGGGTTGGGGTTAGGGTTAGGGTTAGGTTAGCTGTTGTCCAGATAGCGATTAGTGTGGTCATTGTCGGCTAACAATCAGCTCAGTAGTTGCCAGCCAATGATTATGGCGCTTGTTTTCAGCCAGCAATTAGCACGGTTAGGGTTGGGGTAGGGTTAGGGTTAGGTTTGGGGTTAGGGTTAGGGTTGGGGTTGGGGTTAGGGTTAGGATTAGGAATAGGGTTAGGTTTGGGGTTAGGGTTAGGCATAAAGCAAAAGTGTTGGTTAGGTTTAGGGCTAGGGTTGGGGGTGGGGTTGGGGTTAGGGTTAGGGTTAGGTTAGCTGTTGTCAGATAGCGATTAGTGTGGTCGTTGTTGGCTAACAATCAGCTCAGTAGTTGCCAGCCAATGATTAAGGCGCTTGTTTTCAGCCAGCAATTAGCACGGTTAGGGTTGGGGTAGGGGTAGGGTTAGGGTTAGGGTTGGGGTTGGGGTTAGGGTTAGGGTTAGGATTAGGAATAGGGTTAGGTTTGGGGTTAGGGTTAGGGTTAGGCATAAAGCAAAAGAATTGGTTAAGTTTAGGGCTAGGGTTGGGGTTAGGGTTAGGGTTAGGGTTAGGTTAGCTGTTGTCAGATAGCGATTAGTGTGGTCGTTGTTGGCTAATAATCAGCTCAGTAGCTACCAGCCAATGATTAAGGCGCTTGTTTTCAGCCAGCAATTAGCACGTTTAGGGTTAGGGTTGGAGTTGGGGTTGGGGTTAGGGTATCTGTTGTCAGATAGCGTTTAGTGTGGTCGTTGTCGGCTAACAATCAGCTCAGTAGCTGCCAGCCAATGATTATGGCGCTTGTTTTCAGCCAGCAATTAGCACGGTTAGGGTTAGGGTTAGGGTTAGGGTTGGGGTTAGGGTTAGGGTTCGGATTAGGATTAGGGTTAGGTTTGGGGTTAGGGTTAGGGTTAGGCATAAAGCAAAAGAGTTGGTTAGGTTTAGGGTTAGGGTTAGGTTAGCTGTTGTCAGATAGCGATTAGTGTGGTCGTTGATGGCTAACAATCAGCTCAGTAGTTGCCAGCCAATGATTAAGGCGCTTGTTTTCAGCCAGCAATTAGCACGGTTAGGGTTGGGGTAGGGTTAGGGTTAGGTTTGGGGTTAGGGTTAGGGTTGGGGTTGGGGTTAGGGTTAGGATTAGGAATAGGGTTAGGTTTGGGGTTAGGGTTAGGGTTAGGCATAAAGCAAAAGTGTTGGTTAGGTTTAGGGCTAGGGTTGGGGGTGGGGTTGGGGTTAGGGTTAGGGTTAGGTTAGCTGTTGTCAGATAGCGATTAGTGTGGTCGTTGTTGGCTAACAATCAGCTCAGTAGTTGCCAGCCAATGATTAAGGCGCTTGTTTTCAGCCAGCAATTAGCACGGTTAGGGTTGGGGTAGGGGTAGGGTTAGGGTTAGGGTTGGGGTTGGATCAGGGTTAGGGTTAGGGTTAGGTTACCTGTTGTCAGATAGCGATTAGTATGGTCGTTGTCGGCTAACAATCAGCTCAGTAGCTGCCAGCCAATGATTAAGGTGCTTGTTTTCATCCAGCAATTAGCCCGGTTAGGGTTGGGGTTGGGGTAGGGTTAGGGTTAGGGTTGGGGTTGGGGTTAGGGTATCTGTTGTCAGATAGCGTTTAGTGTGGTCGTTGTCGGCTAACAATCAGCTCAGTAGCTGCCAGCCAATGATTATGGCGCTTGTTTTCAGCCAGCAATTAGCACGGTTAGGGTTAGGGTTAGGGTTGGGGTTGGGGTTGGGGTTAGGGTTAGGGTTAGGCATAAAGCAAAAGAGTTGGTTAGGTTTAGTGTTAGGGTTAGGTTAGCTGTTGTCAGATAGCGATTAGTGTGGTCGTTGTTGGCTAACAATCAGCTCAGTAGCTGCCAGCCAATGATTAAGGCGCTTGTTTTCAGCCAGCAATTAGCACGGTTAGGGTTGGGGTAGGGTTAGGGTTAGGGTTAGGGTTAGGGTTGGGGTTGGATCAGGGTTAGGGTTAGGGTTCGGGTATCTGTTGTCAGATAGCGTTTAGTGTGGTCGTTGTCGGCTAACAATCAGCTCAGTAGCTGCCAGCCAATGATTAAGGCGCTTGTTTTCAGCCAGCAATTAGCACGGTTAGGGTTAGGGTTAGGGTTGGGGTTAGGATTAGGGTTAGGGTTAGGTTTGGGGTTAGGGTTAGGCATAAAGCAAAAGAGTTGGTTAGGTTTAGGGCTAGGGTTAGGGTTAGGGTTAGGTTAGCTGTTGTCAGATAGCGATTAGTGTGGTCGTTGTTGGCTAACAATCAGCTCAGTAGTTGCCAGCCAATGATTAAGGCGCTTGTTTTCAGCCAGCAATTAGCACGGTTAGGGTTGGGGTAGGGTTAGGGTTAGGGTTAGGGTTGGGGTTGGGGTTGGATCAGGGTTAGGGTTAGGGTTCGGGTATCTGTTGTCAGATAGCGTTTAGTGTGGTCGTTGTCGGCTAACAATCAGCTCAGTAGCTGCCAGCCAATGATTATGGCGCTTGTTTTCAGCCAGCAATTAGCACGGTTAGGGTTAGGGTTGGGGTTGGGGTTGGGATTAGGATTAGGATTAGGGTTAGGTTTGTGGTTAGGTTTGGGGTTAGGGTTAGGGTTAGGCATAAAGCAAAAGAGTTGGTTAGGTTTAGGGCTAGGGTTAAGGTTAGGGTTAGGGTTAGGTTAGCTGTTGTCAGATAGCGATTAGTGTGGTCGTTGTTGGCTAACAATCAGCTCAGTAGTTGCCAACCAATGATTAAGGCGCTTGTTTTCAGCCAGCAATTAGCCCGGTTAGGGTTAGGGTTGGGGTTGGGGTTAGGGTATCTGTTGTCAGATAGCAATTAGTGTGGTCGTTGTCGGCTAACAATCAGCTCAGTAGTTGCCAGCCAATGATTATGGCGCTTGTTTTCAGCCAGCAATTAGCACGGTTAGGGTTAGGGTTGGGGTTAGGGTTGGGGCTGGGGTTAGGATTAGGATTAGGGTTAGGTTTGGGGTTAGGGTTAGGGTTAGTCATAAAGCAAAAGAGTTGGTTAGGTTTAGGGCTAGGGTTAGGGTTAGGGTAGCTGTTGTCAGATAGCGATTAGTGTGGTCGTTGTTGGCTAACAATCAGCTCAGTAGTTGCCAACCAATGATTAAGGCGCTTGTTTTCAGCCAGCAATTAGCCCGGTTAGGGTTAGGGTTGGGGTTGGGGTTGGGGTTAGGGTTAGGGTTGGGGTTGGGGTTGGGGTTAGGTTATCTGTTGTCAGATAGCGATTAGTGTGGTCGTTGTCGGCTAACAATCAGCTCAGTAGCTGCCAGCCAATGATTAAGTCGCTTGTTTTCATCCAGCAATTAGCCCGGTTAGGGTTAGGGTTGGGGTTGGGGTTGGGGTTAGGGTTAGGGTTGGGGTTGGGGTTAGGGTATCTGTTGTCAGATAGCGTTTAGTGTGGTCGTTGTTGGCTAACAATCAGCTCAGTAGTTGCCAGCCAATGATTATGGCGCTTGTTTTCATCCAGCAATTAGCACGGTTAGGGTCGGGGTTGGTGTTGGTGTTGGGGTTAGGATTAGGGTTAAGGTTAGGCATAAAGCAAAATAGTTGGTTAGGGTTAGGGTTAGGGTTAGGCATAAAGCAAAATAGTTGGTTAGGGTTGGGGGTGGGGTTAGGGTTAGGGTTAGGGTTAGGGTTAGGGTTAGGGTATCTGTTGTCAGATAGCAATAAGTGTGGTCGTTGTTGGCTAACAATCAGCTCAGTAGTTGCCAGCCAATGATTATGGCGCTTGTTTTCAGCCAGCAATTAGCACGGTTAGGGTTAGGGTTAGGTTATCTGTTGTCAGATAGGGTTAGGGTTAGGGTTAGGGTTAGGTTATCTGTTGTCAGATAGCAATTAGTGTGGTTGTTGTCGGCTAACAATCAGCTTGGTAGCTGCCAGCCAATGACTAAGGCGCATGTTGCCAGCCAGCAATTAGCGTAACATTTGCTAGCCAGCAATTAGCATGCCAGCTGGCAGTTCGGGATTAGCATGTTATTTGCCAGCTAGCAGTTAGTGTACCAGTGGCAAGGTAGCAATTAGCGTGCTGGTTGTCGACTAGGGTTTAGCAGGCCATTTGCTAGATAATAACAAAGGCGCCAGTTGCCAGTCAGCAATTAGCGCATCAATTAGCGATAAGTTAGTTGTCAACTAGCGATTAGCATGCCAGTTGCCAGCCAGCGATTAGCACCGCTATACTGTATTTTTAGAATGCATTAATATCTTCTCATTTCATTTAGTAGGAGGTCTCTGCTCCTCTGGATCAGTTTTGGGGTCCCTGGCCTGGAAAACAACCCGGACTTGAAGGCTTATTATATGATGGCCAACTCTCACCTGGTGCATTGTGGGTAATAACTGTAGGCCCCAGTCGGGGACTTCCTGGGCGGACGTGGTCCCGACACGTAGACCGCCTGGAAGTGACCTGAGGCCTGAATAAAGACCTGCACATCTCAACCTCAATTTCCACCTGAACTGCTTCTGGAACATGGTTTGTAAAACGAAGAGTTTGTATAGTGAAGCAAATTTCTCCATAAGGAACAATGTCAATATGATTAATTGGTTCCGGCTTGGACAAAGTGCATGTTTCAGTGAAGGTTTTTAATATATAAGTACTGTATGTCAAACAAACACAACACAGAGGGTATCTCTTTTTTAACACGCCAAAACAACAACAACAACAAGCTGAACTGCCCTGTATGCACTGCCAACACATAGAAGTCCCTCCGGTGCCCTCACAAACTACCAGAAACCACACAAATTGTTAACTTTAACAACCACATTGCTACAATAATAAACGTATATAAACTTACATTAACATTATGACTGATACTCTTCTCTTCCGCCGTGAAATAAGTCCACTTTGGCATATTTTTCCAGAAAAGTCCAGGGGTCTCATCACAATTAAAGACTTGCTGTAGTACGAAGCTGCCGTCCTCAATCTCTTCAATGGGAATTTTTTTAGGATTACAATATTTGTTGCAATGTTAGACCCGGTATACAATTTCATGCAGTACATATTTTTTTTCTGTCAAAATGGAAAGAACGAATATATATATATATATATATATATATATATATATATATATATATATATATATATATATATATATATATATATATATATATATATATATATATATATATATATCCGTAACTGTACCAAAGTTTGAACAGTAACACTGTGTTTGAATATTTATTAATCAAATTTAACAAACATATGTAATATTTTTGGCCTCTGTAACCGTACACACAGTTTGAACAGTAACACTGTGTGTGAATATTGGAAAACATATATATATATATATATATATATATATATATATATATTAGAGATGCGCGGTTTGCGGGCACAACCGCGGAGTCCGCGGATTATCCGCGGATCGGGCGGATGAAATTAAAAAAAAATAGATTTTATCCGCGGGTCGGGTCGGGCGGTTGAAATAAAAAAAAATTAGATTTTAAATAGATTCAGGCGGGTGGCAGTTAAACCAATTGGTAAATATATATACATAGTTAAATGTTGTTACCCACATACGAAAAACGAGCAGGCACCTGCAGCATATGCCACAACAGAAGAAAAAAAAAAAAAGAGATGGACACTTTTACGGAGCGGAGAAGGGACGCCTCGCCGGGGTCCGGGACCGAGGCCCCTTCCCCCGAGAGGGCCCCACCGGGAGCCGTAGCTGAGGTGATCCGCGAGAAGGGCCCGACGCACGTCCAGGGTCACCACCGCGCCCACCGCACCGACACCCCGCCTCGTCCGCCTTCGCCGCGGCCGGCGTCACGCGCAGCAGGTAAGCAGCTTACCTGCCCGCCACCCCCGGGGCTCGTAACATGGGTCACTCCGCGCGCTCCGCCCGCGCAGCTTACCTGCCCGCCACCCCTGTTGCCGGGGGCGCGTAACAGGGGTCACTCCGCGCGCAGTGCGCTCACGAAAGGGGTGGGGCTCACCCTGGTTGATATAGACAGCAGGACGGTGGCCATGGACGTCGGAACCCGCTAAGGAGTGTGTAACAACCCACCTGTCGAATCAACTAGCCCTGAAAATGGATGGCGCTGGAGCGTCGGGCCCATACCCGGCCGTCGCCGGCAGCGAGACGCGCTTGGAGGTGCGCTCAGCGCGGCTCCCATATGATTGCGCACTGGTGTGCGTCTGGGTCGTGACAGCGTGGCACGGGAAAGTCTGTGCTGCATTGGATCAGTCTCCTTTCTTTAACAGGCAAAAGCTTTATAACTTCAATACCTGCCAATTTTTGAAATCAGAAAAACCTAGTAGCCAGGGTCCAAGGGCCGCATTGTCTTGCTGAAATAAGCAGGGGCGTCCATGGTAACGTTGCTTGGATGGCAACATATGTTGCTCCAAAACCTGTATGTACCTTTCAGCATTAATGGAGCCTTCATAGATGTGTAAGTTACCCATGTCTTGGGCACTAATACACCCCCATACCATCACACATGCTGCCTTTTACACTTTCACCTTAGAACAGTCCGGATTGTTCTTTTCCTCTTTAGTTCAGAGAACACGACATCCACAGTTTCCGAAAACAATTTGAAATGTGGACTCGTCAGACCACAGAACACTTTTCCACTTTGCATCAGTCCATCTTAGATGAGCTCGGGCCCAGCGAAGCCGGCGGCATTTCTGGGTGTTGTTGATAATGTTACGGCTCAGGCTCCTGCCAACGCCGCTCATACGTCTGTGCGCACCTCGGGACACGCCCACGGGTGCGCACATCCAGGGACGCGCCGCGCGCGTCCCCGCCCTGCAGCAGCCACCAGCTGCAATCACTCGCTGGCAATCTTCACACCTGGAACTGATGAGGGCGAGCTGGTTAAAAGACCAGTGGACCCTAGGATCGGCGCGGGAACTTAGCTTTCTCATGGTGTACCGTAAGCAACAAGCTTTATGCTATATTCGTGTTTCCTCTCCGTGCCTTGATTTGTCCCTTGTCTTCTCCCGTGTCCCCGCAGTACCCTCCGTCGCCTGGAAAGTGAGCTGTGCGTCTCATTTTCCCCTGGATCTCCCTCTGGACTCTGACTGCTTCCTTCGTTCCTCGACCTCTTGCTCGCCCCTGGATTCCGACGCCTCTCTCTCGCCCCGGATAACCTGCCTGCCCCATGGACTTCCTCGTATCTCGTTCAACACGTTGGTAACACTCACTTCAGTTAACTACACACATAGTCTTACACCACACACTCTTGTATTCTAGTTCACACTCCATTTCCTTAGTTTAGTAGTATTGTTTATTATTATTTATATATATATATATATGTTGACTATATATATTTATATATAATAAATAATTGTATATACCTCCCCCTGGTGTCTGTTTGCCGTCACCTCCCCTTTAGTCTAAACATAACAGATAAAAGGCTTTGACTTTGCATAGTAGAGTTTTAACTTGCACTTACAGATGTAGCGACCAACTGCAGTTACCGACAGTGGCTTTCTGAAGTGTTCCTGAGCCCATGTGGTGATATCCTTTACACACTGGTGTCACGTTTTGATGCAGTACCACCGGAGGGATGGAAGGTGCGTAGTATCATGGCTTACGTGCAGTGATTTCTCCAGATTCTCTGAACCCTTTGATGATATTACGGAGCGTAGATGGTGAACTTGAATATAAGAATGTCACAGAATGACAAATAGTAGATGAATGTGAAAGAAGGTTTGTTAAGATGATTGATGACATCATCTTCTTGTGCTTCTAGATGAACTTCTGCAACCTTCTCCTGCAGGTGCGTGACAACCTTGTGTGCGTGTGTGTGTGTGTGTGTGTGTGTTCTTGTTTTTCTACCCTTCTTGAGACACCAACAAGGAAAAGTACCTTTCATATGAGGACCGGTGAACAAGTTAGGACCGAAATCATGGTCCCAGTACGGAAAACCATTGCATCTAATAGAGAATGTCTCATTAGCACCCCTGCTGGTGAAATCTATCAAAATTAGGGCAGTCCCAAAAAAGGAGGGATTTTTTTTCAAATTGATCACTAAATTGGCCTTAGTGTGTGAATGTGAGTGTGAATGTTGTCTGTCTATCTGTGTTGGCCCTGCGATGAGGTGGCGACTTGTCCAGGGTGTACCCCGCCTTCCGCCCGAATGCAGCTGAGATAAGCTCCAGCACCCCCCCCGCGACCCCAAAAAAGGACAAGCGGTAGAAAATAGATGGCTGGATGGACTGTGTGTCGGTTTTTAAAAGTGATACCTCTCTGGTCAACATATGAAATAACAAGTGTGTGTAAAAGTTGAAATGTTCCCCCTTTGAACCAAAATTAATAATAAAAAATAAAAATAAATGTATATAGAGACATACTGTAATAACTAGAAGTAAATAATGAAGATTAAAAACAATTTTTTTTATTTTTTTTAAATTAACTAAAAGCAGTTTTTTCCTTACAATGTTTAGACTTCTTTTTCATAAAATTGGGAACAATTCCCCAAATGTTTTCTGTTTCTGTAATATTGCAATATATTCTCGTAAAATTATTACTTTTTAATGCAAAATGGTGACATAAATAAAATTCTGACTTACCACAATATTGGCAATTTGTTTAAAATAGTGAAATTTTTTGAGTAAAATGATGACTTTTGTGGCAGGGAGATTTGAGACACTCGGTCTTTTGTCATCATTTTGCCAAATAAAATTCAGATTATTATATTGTCAAAATTTCAGTTTTCTTATATAAAATTGTGACTTTTGTCTAGTAAAATTACGACTCTTTTCAGAAAATTGTCAAAATTTTAAGCTTTCTTGTAAAATTGTGACTGCTATTGAGTAAAATTCCAACTTGTATCATAATATTGCACAAATGTTCAGTTTTTCTTGTAAAATCTTGACTTGTGTTGAGTAAAATTACAACTTTTATTATAACACTGCCAACATTTTTCTTGTGAAATTGGGACCTTTTTATTGTGAAATTCCAACAATTTTCTTCACAACAAGCTTTTTTATGTTTGCATAGTATTAGTGATGGGTCCGGCAACACCGATGCATCGGCGCATGCGTCGAGCTCATAGAGCGAAACCCTGTGTCGGTGCGCGTACCGCTTTTAGAAAGTCACGTGACCGATCATGAGCTGTTTTGGTCACGTGACCGATACGCCAACTGTGTCGCCTCCTCTGTGCCCTGTGAGCGGCTCTTTTCTACAGCCGGAGAAATAATAACTAAGAAGAGAAATCGTCTAAAATGTAATACGTCGGAAAAACTTTTTTTTTTTTTTTAATAAAAATGTGTAAAAAAATAAAATTAAAACAATTCCCAGTCCACAATCATCCACAACACGTTCTCTTAGATTTCCATGTTATGATACATGTTCACATTATTTATTGACTGTATCTAAAAAAGATAAAAATATATTTTTATTTAAATGAAGATATGAAATAATCCGAAATGACTTGGTTTATATTATTGTATATACTAGGGCAGGGGTCACCAACGCGGTGCCCGCGGTCACCAGGTAGCCCGTAAGGACCAGATCAGTCGCCCGCTGGCCTGTTCTAAAAATAGCTCAAAGAGCAGCACTTACCAGTGAGCTGCCTCTATTTTTTAAATTGTATTTATTTACTAGCAAGCTGGTCTCGTTTTGCTCGACATTTTTAATTCTAAAAGAGACAAAAATCCAAGAAAATATTTTAAAGACTTGGTCTTCACTTGGAATAAGCGGTAGAAAATGGATGGATGGATGGGTCTTCACTTGTTTAAATAAATTCATTTATTTTTTACTTTGCTTCTTATTACTTTTAGAAATACAATTTTAGAGAAAAAATACAACCTTAAAAATGATTTTAGGATTTTTAAACAAATATACCTTTTAAATTTCTTCCTCTTCTTTCTTGACAATTTAAATCAATGTTCAAGTAAATGTATTTATTTTTTATTGTAAAGAATAATAAATATTTTAGCTTCTGGTTTTTCCACGAAGAATATTTGTGAAATATTTCTTCAAACTTACTATGATTAAAATTCAAAAAAAAAATATTCTGGCAAATCTAGAAAATCTGTAGAATCAAATTTAAATCTTATTTCACAGTATTTTGAATTTCTTTTAAAATTGTTGTTCTGGAAAATCTAGAAGAAATACTGATTTATCTTTGTTAGAAATATAGCTTGGTCCAATTTGTTAAATATTCTAACAAAGTGCAGATTGGATTTTAACCAATTTAAAACATGTCATCAAAATTCTAAAATTTATCTTAATCAGGAAAAATTACTAATGATGTTCCATAAATTATTTTTTTAATTTTTTCAAAAAGATTCAAATTAGCTAGTTTTTCTCTTCTTTTTGTCGGTTGAATTTTGAATTTTAAAGAGTCGAAATTGAAGATAAACTATGTTTCAAAATTTTATTTTAAATTTTTTCGTGTTTTCTCCTCTTTTAAACCGTTCAATTAAGTGTTTTTTTCATCATTTATTCTCTACAAAAAACCTTCCGTAAAAGGAAAAAAAAAATGTACGACGGAATGACAGACAGAAATACCCATTTTTTTTATATATATACATTTATTTATTGAGCTATTCTTGTTTAAATCACACTTATGTGTAACTTACAAATGACAATATATTTATTTATTTAAGTGTGTATCAAACTGGTAGCCCTTCGCATTAATCAGTACCCAAGAAGTAGTTTTTGGTTTCAAAAAGGTTGGTGACCCCTGGTCTAGGGCATCAAATCAGTGTCAGTTGAGTCGGTCCATAGGTTGCCTGTAGGGATTTTTAATGTCCAGCAGATGTCAGTATTTAGTGACACAGTATCGACACAGTATCAATACAGTTTTGCAATGTGTCGAAACGCTTCATGACGCCTCATCAACCCATCACTACATAGTATGTATATATTATTAATGTTGTAAATACAAATCTTTATATATCTAGAAAGGGTCGTCCTAAAGAGGTAGGCATTTTTCAGAGGTCTCAAGAAGGTAACAAATACAAGAATGCGTGTGTGTGTGTGTGTGTGTGTGTGTGTGTGTGTGTGTGTGTGTGTGTGTGTGTGTTTGGGAGCAAGGTTTGTTTCAAGGGGATCTTCATGGTCATGTTTAGTCCTCTCACATGGAATGTGGAGGCCGACCAGAGGCTCGCTGGTTTATAGCAAACACAAAAATGTAACATTTGGCTCTAAAAGGACAAAAGACAATCAGATTGTTGTCCGAGGTCACCGGGAAGGAACATGAGACGTCTGAGAGAATAGTCTGCTTGCAACGTGCGGACGGCCTCATTTTTTAACAGCTCTGAAAAAACACTTTTCAAAATGGGGGAAAAAAACAAAACATAAACATGTGTGATAAAAGAGCAAACAGGTGAAATGTAAGGAGAAAATGAGCAATGTAGGCAGTTTATTATTTTGTACTGTCATAGCTCAAAAAATAATAATGAATCAAAATCAATGTTGTTATGAATTATTGACATATTTAAGGCTCCAATTAGTTCACATCAAATATTACACTTTGAAATACATTTTAATGCATATTTTGGGTTTTTGCTATACCAAAAACAAAGTTTTATTTAAGAAAAAGGGGGAAAAAAACATGAAAAATATTTTTGAAATGTAATATATCTGAAGGTCATCTTAAAACTATGGTGTTGAAAGTGAAAAAAATCAAATGTATGATTTATTTTGAACACTTATGAGTGGGACCTTTATTCATCCCCAAGACTTTTAGTGAGACTTAAAAAAAAATAATTAAATGTCATTGATCAAAAACTAATCAAAATCAATGTTGTTATGAATTATTGACGTATTCAAGGCTTCAATTATTTCACATCAAATATTACACGTTGATATACATTTTATTGCCTATTTTGTGTTTTTGCTATATCAAAAACAAAGTTTTATTTAACAAAAAGAGGGAAAAAAACATGAAAAAATAATTTTAAAAATGTAATTAGTGAATAAATCTGAAGTTCATCTTAAAACTATGGTGTTGAAAGTGAAAAAATAAAATGTATGATTTATTTTGAACACTTTTATGAGTGGGGCCCTTATCCATTCCAAATAATTTTAGTGAGACTTAAAACTTTTTTTTTTAAATATCATTGCTAAAAAAATAATCAAAATAAATGTTGTTATGAATTATTGACATATTTAAGGCTCAAGTTATTTCACTCAAATATTACACTTGAAATACATTTTATTGCGAATTTTGTGTTTTTGCTATGCCAAAAACAAAGTTTTATTTAACAAAAAAGAGGAAAAAACAAACAAAAAAACATGAAAAATATTTTTGAAATGTAATAGATCTGAAGGTCATCTTGTTGAAAGTGAAAAAATAAAATGTATGATTTATTTTGAACACTTTTATGAGTGGGGCCCTTATCCAATCCCAAATCATTTTAGTGAGACTTAAAACTTTTTTTTTTTTAATATTGCTAAAAAAATAATCAAAATCAATGTTATGAATTATTGACGTATTCAAGGCTTCAATTATTTCACATCAAATATTACACTTTAATATACATTTTATTGCCTATTTTATGTTTTTGCTATATCAAAAACAAAGTTTTATTTAACAAAAAGAGGAAAAAAAACATGAAAAAATAATTTAAAAAATGTAATTAGTGAATAAATCTGAAGGTCATCTTAAAACTATGGTGTTGAAAGTGAAAAAATAAAATGTATGATTTATTTTGAACACTTTTATGAGTGGGACTCTTATTCATCCCAAATAATTTTAGTAGAGACTTAAAAAGAAAGAAGAAAAAATGGCAATGCTCAAAAATTAATCAAAATCAATGTTGTTATGAATTATTGACATATTTAAGGCACCAATTATTTCACATCAAATATTACACTTTGAAATGCATTTTATTGTGTATTTTGTGTTTTTTGCTATACAAAAAAACAAAGTTTTATTTAAGAAAAAGGGGGGAAAAACAAACAAAAAAACATGAAAACATTATTTTAAAATGTAATTAGTGAATATATCTGAAGTTCATCTTAAGACTATGGTGTTGAAAGTGAACAAATCAAATGTATGATTTATTTTGAACACTTATGAGTAGGACCCTTATCCATACTTGCCAACCCTCCCGGATTTTCCGGGAGACTCCCGAAATTCAGCGCCTCTCCCGAAAACCTCCCGGGACAAATTTTCTCCCGAAAATCTCCCGAAATTCAGGCGGAGCTGGAGGCCACGCCCCCTCCAGCTCAGTAGGGCGTTTCTTCCCAATTGAATGCTATCACCTGCAGACCGGAAGTGTCTTGTCATTCTGATGAGCGCGACCAGTCTGTGAACAATTGAAACGTCCTGTGTGCTTTTTTCCTCCTGTATAACAGGTTAGTTTTGGTGAATCAACTCACTGAATAATATCCATGTGATCTTTATAAGTTTAAGTACACATTCTGATGGTGGAGCCTAACTCTAAAGTGTTTGTGAGTTGTAGTTTGTATTTGTGAATGAATCCAGTGCACAGCTGCAGTAATCAATACAAAAAGGCGACGTGAGTGCGCAATGTTTATATAGGAACTTCTGATCCTAATTCAGACTCCCAAATTAGAGCTCCCCTTTTCTTATTGATTTTATAATGTATATTTGTATAATGTGTGTGTTCTGAAATAGTGACAGAGAATAGAACAAGGATGGACAATTCAACCCTAAACTCAACAATGAGTAGATGAGTGTTATGTGTGTGTGTATATGTGTAAATAAATGAACACTGAAATTCAAGTATTTATTTTATTTATTTATATATATATATATATATATATATATATGTAATAAAAAATATATATAGCTAGAATTCACTGAAAGTCAAGTATTTTCTATATATATATATCTTAACCACGCCCCCCGCCCCACCCCCGACCTCCCGAAATCGGAGGTCTCAAGGTTGGCAAGTATGCCCTTATCCATCCCCAAGAATTTTAGTGAGACTTAAAAAAAAAAAATGTAAATGTCATTGCTCAAAAACTAATCAAAATCAATGTTGACGTATTCAACGTTGAAATACATTTAATTGCGTATTTTGATAAATGTTTTCTTATGTTATGTATGTTAGCAAAGTAGTCGCATTTTGCTCAATAAGGACACATTCAAAAATGTATTATTTTGAATAAAAAAGCAAAATGCATGGAGTGCTGCTTGGGTGTCTTCCTCTGGTGCACTTCAGTCTAGGGATCCAAATTAAACTTATAAGAAAGAATATATTATATACAGTATGAATGTGCATATATGTATATATATATATATATATATATATATATATATATATATATATATATATATATATATATATATTGAGCAGGTGAGCACTGTATAACGGATAAACCACAGAAACCGTGACTATATATACATATATATATATTTTTAAAAAATACATCTATATATATATATATATTAAAAAATATATATATTAATATATATTAATATATATATATACATATATTCATATATATATTCATATATATATATATATTCATGTATATATATATATATTCATATATATATATATATATATATATGAATATATATATACATATATATATATATATATATATATACATATATATACATATATATGAGTGCCTCAGATTTTTTTCTTATGAATGTATTATTTGACCTTAATCTTTTACCGTTCATAAAAAGGATCTATACATTTTTTTGTCTTATTTTTATACAGTAATTTATTTGCCTTTTTAAAAAAAAAATGTATTCTTATACATAGTTGTTTTGCATATAAAAGTACAATCAAAGGCTATAGTCAATCGTAGAATAGCCTCTCCATTAAGTCATACTGTCACTTATACTGAAAGTAAAAATATATTAAAAAATTATTTCATATTTTAAAATTAAAAAAGTTTTTTGTATGTAATTTAATTTAAATATTGTAATATTTAAAGTTGAAAATAAAAACATATTTTAAATCGTAATAGCACATTATATACAGTATTTAACATTAAAACTAAAAATCTATCTCAAATTTCCAAATTCAAATAAATGTATTTTTTTATATTAAAATTTAAAATATATATTTATTTAAAATCAAAATATTTTTTTCATAAAAAAAAAAAATATATATATATATAAACGTAAAATTATTTAAAATAATTAAATAATATTTATAGTACACATGTCCCACGACACCGAATGGGACAAGCGGTAGAAAATGGATGGATGGATGTCCCTCGAGAGTAATCCACATGACATTCAACCTGTTTAGCTTCTTCCTTCTTTCCTTCCTTCCTTACTTCCTTCAAGGGAGGCTCCATTACACCAAAGTCACTAATCTCTCAGGCTTAGCAGGGGTCAAAGTTCAAATCCTACAATGTGATTAGTTTGCCGAGGGGTCAAAACCAATAAATTCCACTCACTAACACGCTGTGAAGTGTGAGTGATTAGAAGAAAAGCTCGTTTGGAAGTCTTATTTAAGTGTGAACTGACGGCGAAGCATGCTAAACTGTCTCATCTCCTGCAAAATACACAATAACAGTGAGTATATATGTATGTATATATGTATATAGATATAGAAATATGGATTTATATTTTTATACTTTTTATGTTTGTCTTATAAAACAATATCACTGGGTTCCATCCCCTGTAATAGGTTTAAAATGTATATTTTATTTATATTAAAATGTTTTTTTTTGCACTGCAAAATAATTACTGAACACTTTCTCTTCCATAAAACGTGATTGACTTTTAAACATGCATGGAAACAAATTCAAGTTTGATGTAAAAAGTACAAAGACTGTTTAAAATAGTTCAATAAAACGATCATACAGCAGCAACATGAATAAATGAGCACGAAATAAATGTGATTCATGCCATCATCTTCTCATTAATCACATGCGTTAGCTCGTTAACGTCGCTTTTTAACATTTGTGTATGGATTTTTTGTTGTTGTGAAAACCAGTGACGTGCAGTCACTAGAGGCAGGTGAGGCGGGGCCTCACCTGCCATCATGGAAAGAAAAAAAATGTAAAAATAAAAATAAATTGTTAAATGTATCCAGTGATTATACTATAAAGTTATTTTCCATTTAACTTCACCAGTTTTAGATTATTTTTATTCAAAATCGCTGAATTTTCACATTTGCCGTTCAAATACTGAGAAGAGACGGTGCTGTGAACAGCAGCCAGTTGAGGCACGTCACTCAGTGCCTCAACATGGATTGCGCAATGACTCGGCTAACTGCTGGCCTGCTGTGCGGTGAGACCGTATTGCTATATGAATTATTTTATACATTTCCATAGTTTAGTTAGCTGAGGTATATAATGTACAGTGTATTTTGTCAACAACTGTATGTGTGTAACGTATTTCTTGTGCTGAGCGATCATAAAACGGCTGCAAAAGACGCACTGGCTGAGGCTCGCCTCCTGCACCCCCGCTGTAGAATTGTTGTATCAACTAAAGCCCACACTTAAACTTTCCACGTGCAAGATTGAATCTATTTTAAAAAATTATTTCATAAGAAGCCAAAAAGTGCAAAAACAATAATGTTGGTTGGAGGAGTTGTGAATGACTGCAGGGACACAACATTAGATACACCTGCAGACTGCAGGTGTACCTAATTCACAACTCCTCCAACACGAACATTATTGTTTTTGCACTTTTTGGCTTCTTATTAAATAACTTTTGTAACCTATTTTTATGGGCTTTCCTCTTTGTGATGTTAAGTTCCTGTTATGCGCTGTTATACAGTATATGCCTTGAGCTCTTATTTTGAAGGCGCTAAGAGCGGAAGTGATGTCACGTTGCGGAGGTTTTTGAAAGAAGGTAAATAAAGTGGTCCTCGTGTAAACTGGAGCCTCCGTGTTTGTTATTTTGTAGTTTCATACAGTATAGGCCACATTTATAAACCCTCGGTTACACTTTTTTAAATAGATTCAATCTTGCACGTGGAAAGTTTAAGTGAGGGCTTTAGTTGCGGCGCATGGACTTAATTTCTAAGTAAAGGTAAGACCATAATAACGGTTTTTTTCATTAAATGTGCTTTTTTGTGTGCTACAGTTTGTATGTGTAAAGTTAAAGTTAAGTTAAAGTAGCAATGATTGTCACACACACACTAGGTGTAATGAAATTTGTCCTCTGCATTTGACCCATCCCCTTGATCACCCCCTGGGAGGTGAGGGGAGCAGTGGGCAGCAGCGGCGCCGCGCCCGGGAATCATTTTTGGTGATTTAACCCCCAATTCCAAGCCTTGATGCTGAGTGCCAAGCAGGGAAGAATGCTGGTATGAGCTTTTAAACATAACCCGTTAACTGCTGCCAATCAAATGGTGAATAAGATACTCTTTAGGGTTCATATGTTTGTAAATCTGACTGTGATGAAGTCAGTGCCTCACCAGCCATCAACCTCACCGCACGTCACTGGTGAAAACAGTTAACGGAAATACAATACGATACAAATCAAATGTCTCCACCCGAAAAAAATATAATAATAGAATGTTTTATATATATATATATATATATATATATATATATATATATATAAACTGTATATGTATATATATATATACCGTATTTTCCGCACCATAAAGCGCCTTGGGTTATAAGCCGCGCCTTCAATGAACGGCATATTTCAAAACTTTGTCCACCTATAAGCCGCCCCGTGTTGTAAGCCGCATCTAACTGCGCTAAAGGAATGTCAAAAAAACAGTCAGATAGGTCAGTCAAACTTTAATAATATATTAAAAACCAGCGTGATGTGGGCGCGCATGGAGTCGTATATCAACATGGACGGAGCTGCGTGAAAAAAGCCACCCGGCCTCTTCGCGTAAACTTAAACTTACCTTAACCACTCGCTCATCTTTTCTTCATCCATCCATCCCTTTGAGTTAGCTTTTATGATGACGCCGGCTGGAAAGGTCTCTTTTGGCAAGGTCTTCCTTTTGAATATCACCATGGGTGGAAGTTTCTGGCCATTAGCATGGCAAGCTAGAACCACAGTGAAGGATGACTTCTCATTCCCTGTGGTGCGAATATTCACCGTACGTGCTCCCGTTGTATCCACAGTGCGGTTCACAGGAATATCAAAAGTCAGTGGAACCTCGTCCATGTTGATAATGTTCTCTGGCCGGATCTTTTTTTCAGCTATCTTGTTTTTACAATATGCACGGAAAGTAGCCAGCTTTTCTTGAAAGTCTTTAGGCAGTTGCTGTGAAATAGTAGTCCGTGTGCGGATGGAGAGATTGCGTCTTTTCATGAACCGGAAACCTGTCGCTTAGTAGGAGCCATTTTGTGGTCTTTACAGATGTAAACACACAAAGGAAATGAAACGTAATATCCGCGCGCTTCTTCTTC
>NC_084561.2:3643823-3653823 GCF_033978685.3 Nerophis lumbriciformis
GATTTCAACACGGACAGATGGCAGGATCTGCTCAACTTCCAGAGGAACTCTCTTTCAAGTGTTAAATGAACTCTCTTTGAAGTATTTCACAAACTCTCTTCCAACTATTTGGTAACCGAGGTCAACGCTATTTACGACCCGCTGCCCTCTTGAAGTCGCTGTGGTCAGGAGACGGGAGGGGTTATCCATTGTCCTCCAACACCTGCCCCAGCTGGATCCAGGAAGAGCCCAAGCCCGAGAAATCCTCTTCTTGGTCTTCAAAGCGACCGAAAACAATGACTGTTTTACATACTTCCCATTCCTGCTGTGACATGTGTTGGTGCGTGAACATTGAACATCTGAATAAAAGAGGAGATGAAAACCTTCTTCGTCAGAGCGTGGTGCAGGACTGTACAGAGAGTGCAGTGGCCATGTCTCTCCTCAATATTGAGTCCAAATTGAATTCTGTCTCTGTTTGATTCCTTGCATTTTGTCTTGTTTAATAGATGTCCTCAGTGTTTGAACGTAACAATTTTTATTCATTCATTTTTATTTAATTGTTTTGTTTTTTAATTGTTATTTTTAAATGTTTTTATTTATTTTATTTTATTTTTTTAAATTTTTTTGACATGGCAATTTCATTAATATATACATATTGTTTTTTTTGACATGGCGATTAACACCTCCAAATGTGGTAATGAAAATTACAATTATAATAAATAGATGATTTTGGTGTAGGACACCATATTATTTGGAGCATTAACACAATAATAATAAATAGATGTACTTTGGTGTAGAAAAGCATATTATTTGGAGCATTCACACAATAATAATAAATAGATGTATTTTGGTGTAGAAAGCCATATTTTTTTGAGAATTCACACAATAATAATAAATAGATTTATTTTGGTGTAGAAAAGCATATTCTTTGGAGCATTCACACAATAATAATAAATAGATGATTTTGGTGTGGAAAACCATATTCTTTGGAGCATTCACACAATAATAATAAATAGATTAATTTTGATGTAGAAAAGCGTATGTGTGAATGTTTGGAGTATTCACACAATAATTATAAATAGGTGTATTTTGGTGTAGAAAACCATATTATTTGGAGCATTCACACAATGATAATAAATAGATGTACTTTGGTGTAGAAAAGCATATTATTTGGAGCATTCACACAATAATAATAAATAGATGTATTTTGGTGTAGAAAACCATATTCCTTGGAGCATTCACACAATAATAATAAATAGACGTATTTTGGTGTAGAAAACCATATTATTTGGAGCATTCACACAATAATAATAAATAGATGTACTTTGGTGTAGAAAACCATATTATTTGGAGCATTCACACAATAATAATAAATATATGTATTTTGGTGTAGAAAACCATATTTTTTGGAGCATTCACACAATAATAATAAATAGATGATTTTGGTGTGGAAAACCATATTCTTTGGAGCATTCACACAATAATAATAAATAGATGTATTTTGATGTAGAAAAGCATATGTGTGAATGTTTGGAGTATTCACACAATAATAATAAATAGATGTATTTTGGTGTCGAAAACCATATTATTTGGAGCATTCACACAATGATAATAAATAGATGATTTTGGTGTAGGAAACCATATTATTTGGAGCATTCACACAATAATAATAAATAGATGTACTTTGGTGTAGAAAAGCATATTATTTGGAGCATTCACACAATAATAATAAATAGATGATTTTGGTGTAGAAAACCATATTATTTGGAGCATTCACACAATAATAATGAATAGATTAATTTTGGTGTAGAAAACCATATTATTAGGAGCATTCACACAATAATAATAAATAGATGATTTTGGTGTAGAAAAGCATATTCTTTGGAGCATTCACACAATAATAATAAATAGATGTATTTTGGTGTAGAAAACCATATTATTTGGAGCATTCACACAATAATAATAAATAGATTTATTTTGGTGTAGAAAACCATATTCTTTGGAGCATTCACACAATAATAATAAATAGATGATTTTGGTGTGGAAAACCATATTCTTTGGAGCATTCACACAATAATAATAAATAGATGTATTTTGGTGTAGAAAACCATATTTGGTGCATTCACACAATAATAATAAATAGATGATTTTGGTGTGGAAAACCATATTCTTTGGAGCATTCACACAATAATAATAAATACATTAATTTTGATGTGGAAAAGCGTATGTGTGAATGTTTGGAGTATTCACACAATAATTATAAATAGATGTATTTTGGTGTAGAAAACCATATTTGGTGCATTCACACAATAATAATAAATAGATGATTTTGGTGTGGAAAACCATATTCTTTGGAGCATTCACACAATAATAATAAATACATTAATTTTGATGTGGAAAAGCGTATGTGTGAATGTTTGGAGTATTCACACAATAATTATAAATAGATGTATTTTGGTGTAGAAAACCATATTTGGTGCATTCACACAATAATAATAAATAGATGATTTTGGTGTGGAAAACCATATTCTTTGGAGCATTCACACAATAATAATAAATACATTAATTTTGATGTGGAAAAGCGTATGTGTGAATGTTTGGAGTATTCACACAATAATTATAAATAGATGTATTTTGGTGTAGAAAACCATATTATTTGGAGCATTCACACAATGATAATAAATAGATGATTTTGGTGTAGGAAACCATATTATTTGGAGCATTCACTCAATAATAATAAATAGATGATTTTGGTGTAGAAAACCATATTCTTTGGAGCATTCACACAATAATAATAAATAGATGATTTTGGTGTAGAAAACCATATTCTTTGGAGCATTCACACAGTAATAATAAATAGATGATTTTGGTGTAGAAAAGCATATTCTTTGGAGCATTCACACAATAATAATAAATAGATGTATTTTGATGTAGAAAAGCATATGTGTGAATGTTTGGAGTATTCACACAATAATTATAAATAGATGAATTTTGGTGTAGAAAACCATATTATTTGGAGCATTCACACAATGATAATAAATAGATGATTTTGGTGTAGGAAACCATATTATTTGGAGCATTCACACAATAATAATAAATAGATGTACTTTGGTGTAGAAAAACATATTCTTTGGAGCATTCACACAATAATAATAAATAGATGGTTTTGGTGTAGAAAACCATATTCCTTGGAGCATTCACACAGTAATAATAAATAGATGTATTTTGGTGTAGAAAACCATATGTGTGAATGTTTTGGAGCATTTACACAATTATCCATCCATCCGTCCATTTTCTACCGATTGTCCCTTTCGGGGTAATAGATGTATTTCGGTGTAGAAAAGCATATTCTTTGGAGCAGTCACACAATAATAATAAATAGATGTATTTTGGTGTAGAAAACCATATTATTTGGAGCATTCACACAATAATAATAAATAGATTAATTTTGGTGCAGAAAACCATATTATTTGGAGCATTCACACAATAATAATAAATAGATTAATTTTGGTGTAGAAAAGCATATCCCTTGGAGCATTCACACAGTAATAATAAATAGATGATTTTGGCGTAGAAAAGCATATTCTTTGAAGCATTCACACAATAATAATAAATACCGTATTTTCCGCACCATAAGGCGCCCTGGGTTATAAGCCGCGCCTTCAATGAACGGCATATTTCAAAACTTTGTCCACCTATAAGCCGCCCCGTGTTATAAGCCGCATCTAACTGCGCTAAAGGAATGTCAAAAAAACAGTCAGATAGGTCAGTCAAACTTTAATAATATATTAAAACCAGCGTGATGTGGGCGCGCATGGAGTCGTATATCAACATGGACGGAGCTGCGTGAAAAAAGCCACCCGGCCTCTTCGCGTAAACTTACCTTAACCACTCGCTCATCTTTTCTTCATCCATCCCTTCGAGTTAGCTTTTATGATGACGCCGGCTGGAAAGGTCTCTTTTGGCAAGGTCTTCCTTTTGAATATCACCATGGGTGGAAGTTTCTGGCCATTAGCATGGCAAGCTAGAACCACAGTGAAGGATGACTTCTCATTCCCTGTGGTGCGAATATTCACCGTACGTGCTCCCGTTGTATCCACAGTGCGGTTCACAGGAATATCAAAAGTCAGTGGAACCCTGTCGCTTAGTAGGAGCCATTTTGTGGTCTTTACAGATGTAAACACACAAAGGAAATGAAACGTACGGTAATATCCGCGCGCTTCTTCTTCTTCTACGCGGGCGGGTGGTTGCTTACAGTAGAAGAAGAAGCGCTTCCTGTTCTATGGGGGCGGGTGCTTACCTTGGCGGTTGCTTGCGTAGAAGAAGAAGCACTTCCTCTTCTACGGGGAAAAAAGATGGCGGCTGTTTACCGTAGTTGCGAGACCTAAACTTTATGAAAATGAATCTTAATATTTATCCATATATAAAGCGCACCGGGTTATAAGGCACACTGTCAGCTTTTGAGAAAATTTGTGGTTTTTAGGTGCGCCTTATAGTGCGGAAAATACGGTAGATGTATTTGGTGTAGAAAACCATATTATTTGGAGCATTCACACAGTAATAATAAATAGATGTATTTTGGTGTAGAAAACCATATTATTTGCAGCATTCACACAATGATAATAAATAGATTAATTTTGGTGTAGAAAACCATATTCTTTGGAGCATTCACACAATAATAATAAATAGATGTACTTTGGTGTAGAAAAGCATATTATTTGGAGCATTCACACAATAATAACAAATAGATGTATTTTGGTGTAGAAAACCATATTATTTGGAGCATTCACACAATAATAATAAATAGATGATTTCGCTGTAGGAAACCATATTATTTGGAGCATTCACACAATAATAATAAATAGATGTACTTTGGTGTAGAAAAGCATATTATTTGGAGCATTCACACAATAATCATAAATAGATGATTTTGGTGTAGAAAAGTATATTCTTTGGAGCATTCACACAATAATAATAAATAGATTTATTTTGGTGTAGAAAAGCATATTTTTGGAGCATTCACACAATAATAATAAATAGATGATTTTGGTGTAGAAAAGCATATTATTTGGAGCATTCACACAATAATCATAAATAGATGATTTTGGTGTAGAAAAGTATATTCTTTGGAGCATTCACACAATAATAATAAATAGATTTATTTTGGTGTAGAAAAGCATATTTTTGGAGCATTCTCACAATAATAATAAATAGATGTATTTTGGTGTAGAAAACCATATTATTTGGAGCATTCACACAATAACAATAAATAGATTCATTTTGGTGTAGAAAACCATATTCCTTGGAGCATTCACACAGTAATAATAAATAGATGATTTTGGTGTAGAAAAGCATATGTGTGAATGTTTGGAGTATTCACACAATAATTATAAATAGATGTATTTTGGTGTAGAAAACCATATTATTTGGAGCATTCACACAATAATAATAAATAGATGTATTTTGGTGTAGAAAACCATATTATTTGTTCACACAATAATAATAAATAGATGTACTTTGGTGTAGAAAACCATATTATTTGGAGCATTCACACAATAATAATAAATAGATGATTTCAGTGTGGAAAACCATATTCTTTGGAGCATTCACACAATAATAATAAATTAATTAATTTTGATGTGGAAAAGCGTATGTGTGAATGTTTGGAGTATTCACACAATAATTATAAATAGACGTATTTTGGTGTAGAAAACCATATTATTTGGAGCATTCACACAATAATAATAAATAGATGTACTTTTGGTGTAGAAAAGCATATTATTTGGAGCATTCACACAATAATAATAAATCGATGTATTTTGGTGTAGAAAACCATATTATTTGGAGCATTCACACAATAATAATAAATATATGTATTTGGTGTAGAAAACCATATGTGTGAATGTTTTGGAGCATTCACACAATTATCCATCCATCCGTCCATTTTCTACCGATTGTCCCTTTCATAATAGATGTATTTCGGTGTAGAAAAGCATATTCTTTGGATCAGTCACACAATAATAATAAATAGATGTATTTGGGTGTAGAAAAGCATTAATTGACACAATAAAGTGTTTTCCATCTGCATTGAACAAAGCAGAAGAAGACACTCCCGCGTGTTTATCTTCCTCCCCGACAAAGCGCGCCGGGTGTCCCCGCTGCTCTCGCTGCTCCCCCCGCTCCAGATCCGCACCGTGTCCGCCTTGACCTCCACGACTCCGGCTGGATCCGCTCCGGGTGTTGTGGGCGTCCGGCGCGTGTCCCAGCTGGTGAGTGGCAGGCAGCACTTGTTTACTGGCGCACACACTAAAAGGAGACACGCAGAGACACACAACCGCCAGCTCGGAACTTTTTACGCATCCATTACAAAAAAAAAAAAAAAACTGTCCCCGGGGGTCGGACTCGGTCACCGGCCGTGGCCACGCACGCACCACCGTGGCCGTTTATCGCGCGTGGGTTCCTTTTTTTTTGTTTTTTTTGCGCACGTTTCACAACCGAACGCGGGTTTGTTTTGGATTAGCTAGCTAGCTTTAGCTGCCCCCCCCCCTTTTTTTTCCCTCCTTCGTCTTTCTTCCGTGGGCTAATCTACACGCCACATTCTTTACCTTCCACGGGGAAGGAAATACACGGACCTCCAAACTTTGTCCACCTCCCCCCTTTTTTTTTGTGTGTGCTTCCGTCTGGAGCTTTTTATGAGTTGGCGGCGTGGTGCTGCCTCGGGAGGGGTGAAGGAGTTCACGTGAGTGCTGGGAAGAAAAGCTCCACGTTTTATTATTATTATTATTATTTTTTAACCTGGAACCCCCCCCCAAGATAACTTCTGACACGCGTGGACATTTTTTTTGGGGGACTACTCGTGGATGCCAGGAGCAAAAAAAAGACACATGGACGCTGACTGCCGTCTTCACTTATGGAAAATGAACATTTGTGTGGCCGCCATGGAGGACCACGACGTCTAGTGGCCCTAGTTTGCCCTTCAAGACGCGGGGAGCGACATACCTTGTCCGGGGAGCGACGACGTACCGTGTCCGGGGGAGATCCTTCCATCGCCGCCGAGCGATAATCGTCGTTAAACACTTGAGTCGCTGCCCCTTAAAAATGAGACTCAAACTCGGAGCACAACTTGGGCTTTTTCTGCTCATTTGTAGCTGCCAGCATGGACTTACCAAGGGAGAAAGTAAGTACATGTTTAATTATTTATTCTTCATTTAACATGGAATATCGCCGACATGATTGTTATAGCAATAACATCGCGCATGCGTACAAAGGTTGTTTAGAGCCCCCCCCCCCCCTCCTCACAATCATGGCTGCCCGCCATTAATTACAATCCCTGCGTAAAGTTTTTGGAGGAATACACTCCCCTCCCCTCTTCCCTCTTCCCTAATGCCGTCTGCTTCCTCGCCGGGGACAGATTAGCCGGGATGGGGGCGATGCAAGCTGGATACAAACAGCCCTGCTAGCGTGCTAGCATGTTAGCTCGCTAGGCCTCCCGCGACGTAAACAACATTAGCATCAAAGCGGATTAGCCACATTAGCATAATAAAATGTTTAGTTAGCGACATAATTCCTCCCTCCGGCACAAGGGAGTGTCTTTTTTTATCAATGGATCGTCTAAGACAGTGGTTCTTAACCTTGTTGGAAGTAGCGAACCCCACCAGTTTCATATGCGCATTCACCGAACCCTTTTTTAGTGAAAAATCAAATGTTTTTTTTTTTCAAATTCAAGTCAAAGTTATGTTTTTGGTAACACTTTAGTATGGAGAACATATTCTAAGTAACAAAGACTTAATTTAGAGTTATTTGGACACTAAGGGAACATATTCTAAGTAATAGAGACTTAATTTAGAGTTATTTGGTAACACTTTAGTATGGAGAACATATTCTAAGTAACAAAGACTTAATTTAGAGTTATTTGGACACTAAGGGAACATATTCTAAGTAATAGAGACTTAATTTAGAGTTATTTGGTAACACTTTAGTATGGAGAACATATTCTAAGTAACAAAGACTTAATTTAGAGTTATTTGGACACTAAGGGAACATATTCTAAGTAATAGAGACTTAATTTAGAGTTATTTGGTAACACTTTAGTATGGAGAACATATTCTAAGTAACAAAGACTTAATTTAGAGTTATTTGGACACTAAGGGAACATATTCTAAGTAATAGAGACTTAATTTAGAGTTATTTGGTAACACTTTAGTATGGAGAACATATTCTAAGTAACAAAGACTTAATTTAGAGTTATTTGGACACTAAGGGAACATATTCTAAGTAATAGAGACTTAATTTAGAGTTATTTGGTAACACTTTAGTATGGAGAACATATTCTAAGTAACAAAGACTTAATTTAGAGTTATTTGGACACTAAGGGAACATATTCTAAGTAATAGAGACTTAATTTAGAGTTATTTGGTAACACTTTAGTATGGAGAACATATTCTAAGTAACAAAGACTTAATTTAGAGTTATTTGGACACTAAGGGAACATAAGTAATAGAGACTTAATTTAGAGTTATTTGGTAACACTTTAGTATGGAGAACATATTCTAAGTAACAAAGACTTAATTTAGAGTTATTTGGACACTTAGGGAACATATTCTAACTAATAGAGACTTAATTTAGAGTTATTTGGTAACACTTTAGTATGGAGAACATATTCTAAGTAACAAAGACTTAATTTAGAGTTATTTGGACACTAAGGGAACATATTCTAAGTAATAGAGACTTAATTTAGAGTTATTTGGTAACACTTTAGTATGGAGAACATATTCTAAGTAACAAAGACTTAATTTAGAGTTATTTGGACACTAAGGGAACATATTCTAAGTAATAGAGACTTAATTTAGAGTTATTTGGTAACACTTTAGTATGGAGAACATATTCTAAGTAACAAAGACTTAATTTAGAGTTATTTGGACACTAAGGGAACATATTCTAAGTAATAGAGACTTAATTTAGAGTTATTTGGTAACACTTTAGTATGGAGAACATATTCTAAGTAACAAAGACTTAATTTAGAGTTATTTGGACACTAAGGGAACATATTCTAAGTAATAGAGACTTAATTTAGAGTTATTTGGTAACACTTTAGTATGGAGAACATATTCTAAGTAACAAAGACTTAATTTAGAGTTATTTGGACACTAAGGGAACATATTCTAAGTAATAGAGACTTAATTTAGAGTTATTTGGTAACACCTTAGTATGGAGAACATATTCTAAGTAACAAAGACTTGATTTAGAGTTATTTGGACACTAAGGGAACATATTCTAAGTAATAGAGACTTAATTTAGAGTTATTTGGTAACACTTTAGTATGGAGAACATATTCTAAGTAACAAAGACTTAATTTAGAGTTATTTGGACACTAAGGGAACATATTCTAAGTAATAGAGACTTAATTTAGAGTTATTTGGTAACACTTTAGTATGGAGAACATATTCTAAGTAACAAAAGACTTAATTTAGAGTTATTTTGACACTAAGGGAACATATTCTAAGTAATAGAGACTTAATTTAGAGTTATTTGGTAACACTTTAGTATGGAGAACATATTCTAAGTAACAAAGACTTAATTTAGAGTTATTTGGACACTAAGGGAACATATTCTAAGTAATAGAGACTTAATTTAGAGTTATTTGGTAACACTTTAGTATGGAGAACATATTCTAAGTAACAAAGACTTAATTTAGAGTTATTTGGACACTAAGGGAACATATTCTAAGTAATAGAGACTTAATTTAGAGTTATTTGGTAACACTTTAGTATGGAGAACATATTCTAAGTAACAAAGACTTAATTTAGAGTTATTTGGACACTAAGGGAACATATTCTAAGTAATAGAGACTTAATTTAGAGTTATTTGGTAACACTTTAGTATGGAGAACATATTCTAAGTAACAAAGACTTAATTTAGAGTTATTTTGACACTAAGGGAACATATTCTAAGTAATAGAGACTTAATTTAGAGTTATTTGGTAACACTTTAGTATGGAGAACATATTCTAAGTAACAAAGAC
>NC_084561.2:3658823-3693823 GCF_033978685.3 Nerophis lumbriciformis
CGTGTAAAATTTGCTTGATCAATAAAAATGCATCCCATAAAACGTTGCCAAATGCAGGACATAAAATAAATAAATTAAAAAAAAAAAAAATATATATATATATATATATATTTATGCCCTGCATTTGTCAACGTTTTATGAAATGTATTTTTTATTGATATCCTCTCTCTCTCTCTCTCTCTCTCTCTCTCTCTCTCTCTCTCTCTCTCTCTCTCTCTCTCTCTCTCTCTCTCTCTCTCTCTCTATATATAAAACAGACACATACTTAAATGGACACGTAATTAATATTAAAAAAGATAGATATATATAAAAAAATATATATCTATTTTAAACAGACACGTAATTAAATAGACACGCAATTGACATCAATAAAAAATGCATTTCATAAAACGTTGATAAATGCAGGGTATATATATATATATATATAATTATTTTTTTATTAAATTTTTTATTGATCAAGCAATTACGCGTCTATCGCGATATATATTGATATTGTTTTATCGGCCCAACTCTAATAATTATTTATATTTTTATGACCTATATGATAAAAAGAAAGAAGTGCTCAGTGTGAACATGTAAACATAGAAAAACCGGAGAAGAACTATTTTCTGCAAGTTTAGTGCCACAAAGTGACAGCTGTGCTCTAAAGGGTGAGCGCGGCTAAGGTGGTGTGGTATTACCGGCGCTTTGCATCGTTTACAGAATGACTACGCTCCGTTTTTAAAATAAATAATTATTAGAGTTGGGCCGATAAAACAATATCAATATATATCGCGATAGACGGGTAATTGCTTGTTCAATAAAAAATTTAATAAAAAAAAAAAAAAAAAAAAAAAAAATATATATATATATATATATATATATATACCCTGCATTTATCAACGTTTTATGAAATGCATTTTTTATTGATGTCAATTGCGTGTCTATTTAATTACGTGTCTGTTTTAAAATAGATATATATTTTTTTATATATATCTATTTTTTTTAATATTAATTACGTGTCCATTTAAGTATGTGTCTGTTTTATTTCTATATATGTATATATATAGAGAGAGAGAGAGAGAGAGAGAAATTGATATCAATAAAAAAATACATTTCATAAAACGTTGACAAATGCAGGGCATATATATACCGTATATATATATATATATTTTTTTTTTCCCTTTAAATTTATTTATTTTATGTCCTGCATTTGGCAACGTTTTATGGGATGCATTTTTATTGATCAAGCAAATTTTACACGTCTATCGCGATATATATCAATATTGTTTTATCTGCCCAATTCTTAATACATTTTTTTATGACCTATATGATAAAAAGAAAGAAGTGTGAACATGTAAACATAGAAAATCCGGAGAATAACTATTTTCTGCAAGTTTAGTGCCACAAAGTGACAGCTGTGCTCTAAAGTGTGAGTGCGGCTAAGTTAAAGTTAAAAAGTTAAAGTACCAATGATTGTCACACACACACTAGGTGTGGCGAGATTATTCTCTGCATTTGACCCATCACCCTTGATCACCCCCTGGGAGGTGAGGGGAGCAGTGGGCAGCAGCGGTGGCCGCGCCCGGGAATCATTTTTGGTGATTTAACCCCCAATTCCAACCCTTGATGCTGAGTGCCAAGCAGGGAGGTAATGGGTCCCATTTTTATAGTCTTTGGTATGACTCGGCCGGGGTTTGAACTCACAACCTACCGATCTCAGGGCGGACACTCTAACCACTAGGCCACTGAGTAGGTGGTGTGGTATTACCGGCGCTTTTTTATTGGCATCAATTGCGTGTCTATTCCGATATACATTGATATTGTTTAATCAACCCCTCAACCCACCTCCACAAAAAATATGTTTTTGTTGTTGTTGTTGGAAGAAACTAGAAGTTGCGTAGCAAGGTTGGTTGCATGAACACAGGCATTCGTTCTCTGATGACCCTGTTGCTGGGCCATCTTGTTGTCACGCAGTTGATTCTTTGCATGGAGCGAGAAGAGAAAGTCAAAACCAAGAAATTGTGCATAAAAGAGGAACAATCACCTGGGAAGTTTGGAACTTTTTGGGGATTTTTTTCAAAAAGACCAATGTGGTCTGTAAATGATGCAAAGCAGTCGAGCTGGGCTCACCCTTTAGAGCACAGCCATAACTTCCCATGTTTCTCTGTTTACATTTTGCACAATTTGTTTTCTTGCGATCAATAGTGATCAATATCCGAGGATATAAAACCCTCACATGGTGATAAGAGTTTCCAGCCCTGACACAAAGCATGTGGACAGTCTGCGAGCGCTTTATTGTGAAACTAATCCAATAACGCGCGGGTGTGTGTGCTTGATCTTTAGACTCTTGCCCCGCATTTGTCAAAATGGCCGCTTGCTCTCCGCCAGGTTCAACGCCAGCCAACGTTGCGGACACTTGGCGCAGGTCGCAACGGAGGCGCCCCCCGAAAGGGGGTCTTCTGGTACCCCTCCTTCCTCATTCTTTCCTCCCCTCTCGCTGTCTCCGTGTCCCTCTAGGGGGGCGGGGGGGGGGGGGGGTTTGTACATGCCTTTGGCTGCTCCCGCTGCCTTATTTACTCAGTTCTCTGCTTAGTGACCATATTTGGCACTCTGGAGATGTTTACGCTGCAGAGGGTGCGGGTCAACAAGCAAAATACTCAGAATAACCAATTCTAAGAATACTTGGTTCTGAATGGACGCGATATCTCCACGTCAGTCATGGTGGGAGGGGGGCGGGCAGGATTGATATATTTACCCCATTGCGGTTGTGATGAGCTGACTGCGCGCTTGATAATAACGAAGTGAAGCCTTTTTTTTTTCTTCTTTCCGCTGGCTGGTTTGAATAGATTTGGACGGGGGTGGTTTGCTGGAGTTATCAGCAAACACTTTTCTGAAGTAACTGCTGAGCTGTCTCCTGGAGCGACTTGTGAAAAACAAGTTGTGCAAGCGGGAGCCTGGCCCCCTTCTTGTTCCCCTCGGCGCTGTCGGAGTGTGCAATGCGTGTATGTTTTCCACCGCCTGACTTCTCGCTCTCACGATGTGAATGAAACGCCCGTCCACCTCTTTAAATATCAATATTGCCATATAATGCATCATTGGCTCCCGTCGTGCCATATCGAAACAACAGCATCAGATATCAATACGGCTATAAAGCATGTAGGATATTAGGGATTTCCATTAGGCCGATGATACCGGCCATTAAATATTAGAAGAAAAAATATTATTTCCATATATAAGCTGCAGATACAGTATATACAGGTAAAAGCCAGTAAATTAGAATATTTTGAAAAACTTGATTTATTTCAGTAATTGCATTCAAAAGGTGTAACTTGTACATTATATTTATTCATTGCACACAGACTGATGCATTCAAATGTTTATTTCATTTAATTTTGATGATTTGAAGTGGCAACAAATGAAAATCCAAAATTCCGTGTGTCACAAAATTAGAATATTACTTAAGGCTAATACAAAAAAGGGATTTTTAGAAATGTTGGCCAACTGAAAAGTATGAAAATGAAAAATATGAGCATGTACAATACTCAATACTTGGTTGGAGCTCCTTTTGCCTCAATTACTGCGTTAATGCGGCGTGGCATGGAGTCGATGAGTTTCTGGCACTGCTCAGGTGTTATGAGAGCCCAGGTTGCTCTGATAGTGGCCTTCAACTCTTCTGCGTTTTTGGGTCTGGCATTCTGCATCTTCCTTTTCACAATACCCCACAGATTTTCTATGGGGCTAAGGTCAGGGGAGTTGGCGGGCCAATTTAGAACAGAAATACCATGGTCCGTAAACCAGGCACGGGTAGATTTTGCGCTGTGTGCAGGCGCCAAGTCCTGTTGGAACTTGAAATCTCCATCTCCATAGAGCAGGTCAGCAGCAGGAAGCATGAAGTGCTCTAAAACTTGCTGGTAGACGGCTGCGTTGACCCTGGATCTCAGGAAACAGAGTGGACCGACACCAGCAGATGACATGGCACCCCAAACCATCACCCAACCATGCAAATTTTGCATTTCCTTTGGAAATCGAGGTCCCAGAGTCTGGAGGAAGACAGGAGAGGCACAGGATCCACGTTGCCTGAAGTCTAGTGTAAAGTTTCCACCATCAGTGATGGTTTGGGGTGCCATGTCATCTGCTGGTGTCCGTCATTTCCAGACTATAGAGCGCACCGGGATATAAACCACGCCCACTAAATACATTTCCATATATTAGCCGCAGATATATATGTTGTGAAAAGAGTCATTGAGACAGAAAGTAAACGTAAATGTTTATTTACATACCTTAATTGTTTCCAAACGGTGTCTGTAAAACAGCTGATCAAACAAAACAGAAGTCATCTTCATGGACCCACTAGCAGCGCAAGATAGCTCTCCAATCAGCTAAACAGACTCAATAACTCCACGGTGACATTTTGGTGAAATTACTGAGGAATTTGTGAAACTGAAACGATACAAAAAGAATGCCATAGTAAGTTAATAACACTAACACAGACACTCATAAACGTGTTAGCATATTAGCCAATGCTAACGACAATAGCTTGATTACATTACAGTACGGTAGCATGATGAGCTTCATGAAATGGTTTTCACTTCACAGGTGTGCTTGAAGTTCATGGAGAGAATGCCAAGAGTGTGCAACGCAGTAATCAGAGCAAAGGGTGGCTATTTTGAAGAAACTAGAATATAAAACATGTTTTCAGTTATTTCACCTTTCTTTGTTAAGTACATGACTCCACATGTGTTCATTCATAGTTTTGATCATCATCATATATATATATATATTACATATATATATTTTAGGCCAAATCGTCTATCTTACCTGCTGCATAAATTCTTTATTAAATAAAAAAATATGCTTTTCAATGCAGTACTTTGTGGAAACATGTTAGGGCTGCAACGATTAATTTATTAAATTGATTAGAAAAAAGCTCTGAATTATATTCTGTTGCTTCAATTAATTGTATATTCAGTGCAACTAATTAATAAATAGATGGAGTGGCCGGAACTTTGAACACGTAGACATAGTTTCCGCTGCAATGGAATACACACGAGAGCGGTGGTGTGGCGTGTCGTGCTCTGTGTGACGGCAAACAGCGGCGAGTTAACATTTTATTTATTAATGCAGGGTTGTTAAAAGTGCAATTTCAATGTTGATACTGTGCTTTCATTAAACAAGCAATTAAGGCAGCGGTGTCCAACCATTTTGATACAATTTGTACATTAAAGATACTAAAACCAGAACAATGTAGGTCAATATATGATCAACTACTTAGCTTTGTTATAGGTAACAAATAAAATGAAAGCTGCAAGCAGCGTTGGTCGGGCCCGCGTATTTGGCAGGTGGCTAGTCCTAAGTGTCCCAATACTTTTGTCCAGTTATAGTCCTAAGTGTCCGAAAACTTTTGTCCAGTATTAGTCCTAAGTGTCCCAATACTTTTGTCAAGTTGTAGTCCTAAGTGTCCCAATACTTTTGTCCAGTGTAAGTGTCCCAATACTTTTGTCCAGTTTTCGTCCTAAGTGTCCCAATACTTTTGTCCAGTGGTATTCCTAAGTGTCCCAATACTTTTATCCAGTGTAAGTGTCCCAATACTTTTGTCCAGTTTTCGTCCTAAGTGTCCCAATACTTTTGTCCAGTGGTATTCCTAAGTGTCCCAATACTTTTGTGCAGTGTAAGTGTCCCAATACTTTTGTCAAGTTGTAGTCCCAAGTGTCCCAATACTTTTGTCCAGTTTTCGTGCTATGTGTCCCAATACTTTTGTCCAGTGGTAGTCATAAGTGTCCCAATACTTTTGTCTACTTTTAGTCCGAATTGTCCCAATACTTTTGTCTAGTGTACCTACCTTGTCTGCATTGTGTGGGCACGCTGGTGCTGCCTGCTTTTAAGCAGCCATCTTGAAAAAACAGCAGCATCAGCGCAGAGGTTCTTTGAAGGGTCATAAAATCAAAACCGGAGCAGGTATCAAAACTCTTTCGCCAACTTTTAATCAGAAGGGTTCAATCTCTCTCCTGTGTTAGTTTGAAGCTGAAACAACAAACGCGCTCAGAGGAGATAATGTTTGAAGAAAGGTGACCGGTTTTTACAAAAATGTTGTTTTGAAGGGGGAATAGCAAACTTCCTGTTGATTTTTGCTGGGGGTTGTCAATTTATGAAATGTAGGTCTAAGTGAGACCTACATAGAGGTTTTTGTTTCATGTCTCTCCGACCTTCCCAGTGGGAGTTACAGGCAGTTTTGTCATTTTTTTCTTCCGAGGAGCAGTTTTTTCTGCGTTTTATTCAAAAATTGCGCTAGAGCGCAATTTTGAGATTTGGGGTTAGGTTTTTGTATAAGATCGCAATTTTTGACAGTCCTGATGTGTGCGTTCAGTTTGGTGAGTTTTGAAGCATGTTAAGGGGGTCAAATTTCAGCTCAAAGAGGCAAAAGTTACTGTTTTTAGTTCTTTTTTGTCTTGAAGGGGGAATTGCCAACTTCCTGTTGATTTTAGCCCGACAATGTACTATTATGAAATGTAGGTCTAAGTTAGACCTACATAGAGGTTTTTGTTTCATGTCTCTCCGACCTTCCTAGTGGGAGTTACAGGCAGTCTAGTTTTTTTTTCTTCCTAGGGGGCGCTAGAGCGCAATTTTGAGTTTTGTGGTTCGGTTTTTTTAAAACAAGGCAATGTTCGCAGGTCCTGATGTGTGGGTCAAATATGGTGAGTTTTGAAGCATGTTAAGTGGGTCAAATTACAGTTTAATGTGGCGGCGGAAGAATAAAGAATAAAACCTTACAAATTCAATAGGTCCTTATGTCCCATTGTATAAGGACTCCCTTTGGGAGTCCTTATACAATGGGCCATGCGGGCCCTAATTAGATCATTTTTTTCTGATGATTGCATTTTTAAAACATGCCTTCTGGTAATTTGTAAAGCATTTAGAATGGTCTTGCATTAGACTTGTGCTGTAAAATGATCTTTCTAACCCCCTAGAAATATTACATTTCTACTTTCTTTATTATAGGTAACAAATGAAATTAGTATTATTATTATTCTGATGATTTCCTTTTTAAAAATGATTTTACTTGCCTTCTGGTAACTTGTAAAGCATTTTGAATGGTCTTTCATTAGAATTGTGCACTAAAATGATCAATCTAACCCCCTTGAGATAATACATTTCTATGTTATCATTATTCCTTAGTAGGGATGTCCCGATCCGATATTTGGATCGGATCGGCTGCCGATATTTTTCCAACGCACCGATTTAAATAATACATTCCACTTTTCTGCTGCTCCGTAATTTCCGTTCCGCATTTTCCAGCACACCTTCAACACATCCACAGGTCTGTGAATTCTCACGCAGTTGCTTTTAGCTGCTGGCATTACACGACAGGCTCTTCTCACTCTTTCCTGTGTCTCCCTCTCACAGACAGCAAGTGCACCTTCTTACACACGTCACATACTGTCACGTCATACGTCACATGCTGTCACGTCATACGTCACATACTGTCACGTCATACGTCACATACTGTCACGTCATACGTCACATGCTGTCACGTCATATGTCACATACTGTCACGTCATACGTCACATACTGTCACGACACACGTCACATACTGTCACGTCATACGTCACATACTGTCACGACATACGTCACATACGTATACGTCCTCCCCGAGCAGAGAGGTAGCAGCATGGCTAACGTTAGCTGTGATGCTAGCGCAGCCGTGCGAACAACGCTCCCTCTAAGGTGCTCGCCTGTGCAATTGCGCACTGTTTAAGCGTCCTCTGCGCATAGCAAATCTATGCCACGCACAAAATCTAATAAAAAAATAAGCGCATAACAATTTTCAACACACCGACACGACAGAGAAAACAGTTTTCGTTATCATTGTTCAAATATTGTGATGTCTGTCGAGACGCTTATCTCCATTCGGTGCCACACGTCCACACCATCAAAATGCCGAGGCAAAAATGTCCACATCAACACCGTATGAAAAAATTTGTGATTTTTTTAGTTGTCATTTCCTTCTCTGCATGAAAATTTAAAAGTAGCATATATTAATGCAGTATGAAGAAGAATGTTTTAATGTAGACATGCAAGCCTTGAAAGAACATTTTGAAAATCAAGACTACATTTCCTGCAAATGGGTGCATTTCTACCCTATATTTTAACTTTAGATTTATTCTCATATCAAACTCTTTTGGCTGTCTTTTTGACACTTACCCTCCACACCCTGGATTATAAATAATGTAAATAATTCAATGTGATTATCTTGTGTGATGACTGTATTATGATGATAGTATATATCTGATAGTATATATCTGTATCATGAATCAATTTAAGTGGACCCCGACTTAAACAAGTTGAAAAACATATTGGGGTGTTACCATTTAGTGGTCAATTGTACGGAATATGTACTTCACTGTGCAACCTACTAATAAAAGTCTCAATCAATCAATCAAAACACATAGAATCATCATACTGCTGTGATTATATGCATCAAGTGTTCATTCAAGGCTAAGGCAAAATATCGAGATCTATATTGTGTATCGCAATATGGCCTTAAAATATCGCAATATTAAAAAAAGGCCATATCGCCCAGCCCTAGTTCAATGATGCCATTTCTGTTTGTCATGTATAATTTTGTCTATTTTGTGTTTATCCTTGAATAAACAGGTCAGTTTCTTGTTACCAACCATTGTGTATTATTCAAACGCCCCTAATTCAGCTGGCTAGTTGTTATCAAGAGTACCGTATTTTCCGCACCATAAGGCGCCCTGGGTTAAAAGCCGCGCCTTCAATGAACGGCATATTTCAAAACTGTGTCCACCTATAAGCCGCCCCGTGTTATAAGCCGCATCTAACTGCACTAAAGGGAATGTCAAAAAAACAGTCAGATAGGTCAGTCAAACTTTAATAATATATTAAAAACCAGCGTGATGTGGGCGCGCATGGAGTCGTATATCAACATGGACGGAGCTGCGTGAAAAAAGCCACCCGGCCTCTTCGCGTAAACTTCCCTTAACCACTCGCTCATCTTTTCTTCATCCATCCATCCCTTCGAGTTAGCTTTTATGATGACGCCGGCTGGAAAGGTCTCTTTTGGCAAGGTCTTCCTTTTGAATATCACCATGGGTGGAAGTTTCTGGCCATTAGCATGGCAAGCTAGAACCACAGTGAAGGATGACTTCTCATTCCCTGTGGTGCGAATATTCACCGTACGTGCTCCCGTTGTATCCACAGTGCGGTTCACAGGAATATCAAAAGTCAGTGGAACCTCGTCCATGTTGATAATGTTCTCTGGCCGGATCTTTTTTTCAGCTATCTTGTTTTTACAATATGCACGGAAAGTAGCCAGCTTTTCTTGAAAGTCTTTAGGCAGTTGCTGTGAAATAGTAGTCCGTGTGCGGATGGAGAGATTGCGTCTTTTCATGAACCGGAAACCTGTCGCTTAGTAGGAGCCATTTTGTGGTCTTTACAGATGTAAACACACAAAGGAAATGAAACGTAATATCCGCGCGCTTCTTCTTCTTCTACGGGGGCGGGTGGTTGCTTACAGTAGAAGAAGAAGCGCTTCCTCTTCTATGGGGGCGGGTGCTTACCTTGGCGGTTGCTTGCGTAGAAGAAGAAGCGCTTCCTCTTCTACGGGGAAAAAAGATGGCGGCTGTTTACCGTAGTTGCGAGACCTAAACTTTATGAAAATGAATCTTAATATTAATCCATATATAAAGCGCACCGGGTTATAAGGCGCACTGTCAGCTTTTGAGTAAATTTGTGGTTTTTAGGTGCGCCTAATAGTGCGGAAAATACGGTACTAAAACCCTTTTCAACATGATTCTGACAACTAAGTAGGCTAAATAACTTTAAACTTTAATACATGCTCGGATAGGCCAGTATCGGTCAGTATCGGTATCGGTCAGTATCGGTATCGGATCGGAAATGCAAAAACAATATCAATATCGGATCGGAAGTGCAAAAACCTGGATCGGGACATCCCTATTCCTTACCAATATTGTTATTACCCTACCAACCAAATTATTTTGAAGTCTTAAGCAGGTCCAAAAAAAACAACCATATCTTGCAAGAAATGTGTAGACAGGACCCTGCATGGGAATCATCAAAGACCATTTTAGTTTTCAGGTCCAATTATTTGGGAAGAATTAGGCCAGTTTCATTTTTTTCTTAGTTTTTTTGTGACGTTGTAATCAAAAAAAGCCACACTTTGGACACCCCTGAATTAAAGTTTTGGCAAACTTTAAATGTTTATTTCAACTATTGTCCCTTAAATACACATTGAATCTATTTAGTCAATTAATCATCAACAAACTAATCAATGATTATTCAAATGATCAAACTTTGTGTGTGTCTGGAAGCACACATCTGCTTAAATGTGTGTAACACACACCGTAGGCCGATAAAAACCTAACAAATGACTGTAAACGTGTATGATACTTGTTCCTTGTAAAAAGACTAATCTGATTTTAATTGGGCAAGAGAAGGGTAGTTTTGTTCGTGCAGGTTATTTGACTATATGGAAAATGAGGGATCATAAAGGGATACTCAGTGTGTGGTAGGAATGAGCAGGAAGCTGTGCGTGCCGGGATCAAGGAAGTTCATTTGCATATCATACTTGAAAACAAGCCCCAAAACTGAGGAGGAGTACAGTGGCATTTTGTGACAATGCTGTGCACATTGTGGAATGTGTTTGAAGTGGTGTGTGTGTGTGTGTGTGTGTCTGTGTCTGTGTCTGTGTGTGTGTGTGTGTGTGTGTGTGTGTGTGTGTGTGTGTGTGTGTGTGTGTGTGCGTTTTTTTTTTTCATTTTTCATTTATTTCAGGCAATGACATAAAAGAAAAGTACAAAGTTGACAACACATAATAATATAAATTAATATAGTGAAAAAGGTAATATACAGTATGTAATGCAACACAGAACGACACAGGAAGTCCTTCATACCGACAGCCATCAGACTGTATAATGCATATGTTCCTTTTTGACTGTACTTTGACTGTTATATAATATACTATATTTATATTATTCACATGTGAATAATACTGTATATTAGAATGTATTTATATTATTCACATGTGAATAATGCTGTATAATAGACTGCATTTCTATTATTCACCTGTGAATAATGCTGTATAATAGACTATTTATGTTATTCACATGTGAATAATGCTGTATAATAGACTGTATTTATATTATTCACATGTGAATAATGCTGTATAATAGACTGTATTTATATTATTCACATGTGAATAATGCTCTATAATAGACTGTATTTATATTATTCACATGTGAATAATGCTGTATAATAGACTGTATTTATATTATTCACATGTGAATAATGTTATATAATGCACTGTATTTATATTATTCACATGTGAATAATGCTGTATAATAGACTGTATTTATGTTATTCACATGTGAATAATGCTGTATAATAGACTCTATTTATATTATTCACATGTGAATAATGCTGTATGATAGACTGTATTTATGTTATTCACATGTGAATAATGCTGTATAATAGAATGTATTTATATTATTCACATTTGAATAATGCTGTATAATAGACTGAATTTATGTTATTCACATGTGAATAATGCTGTATAATAGACTGTATTTATGTTATTCACATGTGAATAATGCTGTATAATAGAATGTATTTATATTATTCACATGTGGATAATGCTGTATAATAGACTGTATTTATATTATTCACATGTGAATAATGCTGTATAATAGACTGAATTTATATTATTCACATGTGAATAATGCTGTATAATAGACTGTATTTATATTATTCACATGTGAATAATGCTGTATAATAGACTGTATTTATATTATTCACATGTGAATAATGCTGTATAATAGACTGTATTTATATTATTCACATGTGAATAATGCTGTATAATAGACTGTATTTATATTATTCACATGTGAATAATGCTGTATAATTGACTGTATTTATGTTATTCACATGTGAATAATGCTGTATAATAGACTGTATTTATATTATTCACATGTGAATAATGTTATATAATACACTGTATTTATATTATTCACATGTGAATAATGCTGTATAATAGACTGAATTTATATTATTCACATGTGAATAATGCTGTATAATAGACTGTATTTATATTATTCACATGTGAATAATGCTGTATAATAGACTCTATTTATATTATTCACATGTGAATAATGCTGTATAATAGACTGAATTTATATTATTCACATGTGAATAATGCTGTATAATAGACTGTATTTATATTATTCACATGTGAATAATGCTATATAATAGACTGTATTTATGTTATTCACATGTGAATAATGCTGTATAATAGACTGTATTTATGTTATTCACATGTGAATAATGCTGTATAATAGACTCTATTTATATTATTCACATGTGAATAATGCTGTATGATAGACTGTATTTATGTTATTCACCTGTGAATAATGCTGTATAATAGACTGTATTTATATTATTCACATGTGAATAATGCTGTATAATAGACTGTATTTATGTTATTCACATGTGAATAATGCTGTATAATAGACTGCATTTCTATTATTCACCTGTGAATAATGCTGTATAATAGACTGTATTTATGTTATTCACATGTGAATAATGCTGTATAATAGACTCTATTTATATTATTCACATGTGAATAATGCTGTATAATAGACTGTATTTATATTATTCACATGTGAATAATGCTGTATAATAGACTCTATTTATATTATTCACATGTGAATAATGCTGTATAATAGACTGTATTTATGTTATTCACATGTGAATAATGCTGTATAATAGACTGTATTTATATTATTCACATGTGAATAATATCATATAATACACTGTATTTATATTATTCACATGTGAATAATGCTGTATAATAGACTGTATTTATATTATTCACATGTGAATAATGCTGTATAATAGACTGTATTTATATTATTCACATGTGAATAATGCTGTATAATAGACTCTATTTATATTATTCACATGTGAATAATGCTGTATGATGGACTGTATTTATGTTATTCACATGTGAATAATGCGAATAATGTGAATAATTCCTTTTTATTGTCATTCAAATTTGAACTTTACAGTACAGATAAGAACGAAATTTCGTTACATAAGCTCATGGTAGTGCAGGATAAAAAAGCAATAAGGTGCATATATAAATAAATAAATATATATAAATAGAAATAATATATTAATATATATATATATCAAATAAATAAATATATATAAATAGAAATAATATATTAATATATATATCAAATAAATAAATATATATATAAATAAATAGATTACTGTACAGATAAATGTATTGCACTTTTTCCACATGCGTCCACGTTTATGGATGTATGTTATATTGTCTTTTTTATAACATACATCCATAAACGTGGACGCATGTGAAAAAGCTGAAATGCTGTATAATAGACTCTATGTTATTCACATGTGAATAATGCTATATAATAGACTCTATATTATTCACATGTGAATAATTCTGTATGATAGACTGTATTTATGTTATTCACATGTGAATAATGCTGTATAATAGACTCTATTTATATTATTCACATGTGAATAATGCTGTATGATAGACTGTATTTATATTATTCACATATGAATAATGCTGTATAATAGACTTTATTTATGTTATTCACATGTGAATAATGCTGTATAATAGACTGTATTTATATTATTCACATGTACAAATATCTAAATGTTTATTGTCTATTGTGAGTGACTGTGGTGCTGAATTTCCCCCAGGGATCAATAAAGTACTTTCTATTCTATTCTAATGCATGATTGTCCAGTTTTGAGTGGGAAGAAGATAATTTATTTAATCTCACCCCCAGTTCTCCATTCAGTGATTATTCCATTGAGTGTCACTGTGAGGGATTATAATACAAATGTTGTATCATAGTGGCATTACCACAGGTAACAATAATTATTACACTGTAACAATAATTGGTATCAACAATCTAGGAAGAATGAATATACCAACAATGGTAATAGACAAAATAGCAATAACGGTAAGGAAACATTGAGCACATGTTAACACTTTTAGACAGAGTACAACAGCAGGTCAAATTAAAGACCCTCATCTCTATATTTGAACTAGACCCCATGTTTGTATAAAAGTTTTAAATCCATTAATAGTATGGCATTGCTTGTGTTGTAAGTCCAGTTTGTTCCATAGTTTTACTCCGCGTACAGACACACAAAAAGGTTTACGAGTGGTTTGAGCTCTGGACAATGAGAACTATCGTTGTGTTGTGTGCCTGTGCATCAGTATGCACCCAGTACTGTCTGCAGGATCTGATCCCTCAGCTTCAGTCCACTTCCAGGCGATGTGTGTTGACTGTACGTGTGTGTTGTTCCCCGTAGAGAAGCACCGGTTGGCGGGGTGTAAGATGTAAGTGTCAAAAAGACAGCCAAAAGAGTTTGATATGAGAATAAATCTAAAGTTAAAATATAGGGTAGAAATGCACCCATTTGCAGGAAATGTAGTCTTGATTTTCAAAATGTTCTTTCAAGGTTTTTATACGGTGTTGATGTGGAAATTTTTGCCTCAGCATTTTGATGGTGTGGGCGTGTGGCACCGAATGGAGATAAGCGTCTCGACAGACGTCACAATATTTGAACAATGATGACGAAAACTGTTTTCTCTGTCGTGTCCGTGTGTCGTAAAATTGTTATGCGCTTATTTTTTTATTTGATTTTGTGCGTGGCATAGATTTGCTATGCGCAGAGGACGCTTAAACAGTGCGCAATTGCACAGGCGAGCACCTTAGAGGGAGCGTTGCTCGCACGGCTGCGCTAGCATCACAGCTAACGTTAGCCATGCTGCTACCTCTCTGCTCGGGGAGGACGTATACGTATGTGACGTATGACGTGACAGTATGTGACGTATGTCGTGACAGTATGTGACGTGTGTAAGAAGGTGCACTTGCTGTCTGTGAGAGGGAGACAGAGGAAAGAGTGAAAGAGCCTGTCGTGTAATGCCAGCAGCTAAAAGCAACTGCGTGAGAATTCACAGCCCTGTGGATGTGTTGAAGGTGTGCTGGAAAATGCGGAACGGAAATTACGAAGCAGCAGAAAAGTGGAATGTATTATTTAAATCTGTGCGTTGGAAAACACGGACTGGAGTTTTTTTTTAAAACTGGATCTGGATCGGCATTTTCCCATGCCTTGCCGATACGCAATTTTTGGCAAATATCGGCAGCCGATCCGATCCAAATATCGGATCGGGACATCCCTAATAGAAAGTAGTTTGTTGAACAAGAATGTGTATATAAATTAGTTTGTTGAACAAGAATGTGTATAGAAAGTAGTTTGTTGAACAAGAATGTGTATAGAAATTAGTTTGTTGAACAAGAATGTGTATAGAAAGTAGTTTGTTGAACAAGAATTTGTATAGAAAGTAGTTTGTTGAACAAGAATTTGTATAGAAAGTAGTTTGTTGAACAAGAATGTGTATAGAAAGTAGTTTGTTGAACAAGAATGTGTATAGAAAGTAGTTTGTTGAACAATAATTTGTATAGAAAGTAGTTTGTTGAACAAGAATGTGTATAGAAAGTAGTTTGTTGAACAAGAATGTGTATAGAAAGTAATTTGTTGAACAATAATTTATATAGAAAATAGTTTGTTGAACAAGAATGTGTATAGAAAGTAGTTTGAACAAGAATGCATATAGAAAGTAGTTTGTTGAACAATAATTTGTATAGAAAGTAGTTTGTTGAACAAGAATGCGTATAGAAAGTAGTTTGTTGAACAAGAATGTGTATAGAAAGTAGTTTGTTGAACAAGAATGCGTATAGAAAGTAGTTTGTTGAACAAGAATGTGTATAGAAAGTAGTTTGTTGAACAAGAATGTGTATAGTAAGTAGTTTGTTGAACAAGAATGTGTATATAAATTAGTTTGTTGAACAAGAATGTGTATAGAAAGTAGTTTGTTGAACAATAATTTGTATAGAAAGTAGTTTGTTGAACAAGAATGTGTATAGAAAGTAATTTGTTGAACAAGAATGTGTATAGAAAGTAGTTTGTTGAGCAAGAATGTGTATAGAAATTACTTTGTTGAGCAAGAATGTGTATAGAAAGTAGTTTGTTGAACAAGAATGTGTATTGAAGGTAGTTTGTTGAACAAGAATGTGTATAGAAATTAGTTTGTTGAACAAGAATGTGTATAGAAATTAGTTTGTTGAACAAGAATGTGTATAGAAATTAGTTTGTTGAACAAGAATGTGTATAGAAAGTAGGTTGTTGAACAGGAATGTGTATAGAAAGTAGTTTGTTGAACAATAATTTGTATAGAAAGTAGTTTGTTGAACAAGAATGTGTATAGTAAGTAGTTTGTTGAACAAGAATGTGTATAGAAATTAGTTTGTTGAACAAGAATGTGTATAGAAAGTAGTTTGTTGAACAATAATTTGTATAGAAAGTAGTTTGTTGAACAAGAATGTGTATAGTAAGTAGTTTGTTGAACAAGAATGTGTATATAAATTAGTTTGTTGAACAAGAATGTGTATAGAAAGTAGTTTGTTGAACAATAATTTGTATAGAAAGTAGTTTGTTGAACAAGAATGTGTATAGAAAGTAGTTTGTTGAACAAGAATGTGTATAGAAAGTAGTTTGTTGAACAAGAATGTGTATAGAAATTAGTTTGTTGAACAAGAATGTGTATAGAAAGTAGTTTGTTGAACAAGAATGTGTATAGAAAGTAGGTTGTTGAACAGGAATGTGTATAGAAAGTAGTTTGTTGAACAAGAATGTGTATAGTAAGTAGTTTGTTGAACAAGAATGTGTATAGAAATTAGTTTGTTGAACAAGAATGTGTATAGAAAGTAGTTTGTTGAACAATAATTTGTATAGAAAGTAGTTTGTTGAACAAGAATGTGTATAGTAAGTAGTTTGTTGAACAAGAATGTGTATATAAATTAGTTTGTTGAACAAGAATGTGTATAGAAAGTAGTTTGTTGAACAATAATTTGTATAGAAAGTAGTTTGTTGAACAAGAATGTGTATATAAATTAGTTTGTTGAACAAGAATGTGTATAGAAAGTAGTTTGTTGAACAATAATTTGTATAGAAAGTAGTTTGTTGAACAAGAATGTGTATAGAAAGTAATTTGTTGAACAAGAATGTGTATAGAAAGTAGTTTGTTGAGCAAGAATGTGTATAGAAATTACTTTGTTGAGCAAGAATGTGTATAGAAAGTAGTTTGTTGAACAAGAATGTGTATTGAAGGTAGTTTGTTGAACAAGAATGTGTATAGAAATTAGTTTGTTGAACAAGAATGTGTATAGAAAGTAGTTTGTTGAACAATAATTTGTATAGAAAGTAGTTTGTTGAACAAGAATGTGTATAGTAAGTAGTTTGTTGAACAAGAATGTGTATAGAAATTAGTTTGTTGAACAAGAATGTGTATAGAAAGTAGTTTGTTGAACAATAATTTGTATAGAAAGTAGTTTGTTGAACAAGAATGTGTATAGAAAGTAGTTTGTTGAACAATAATTTGTATAGAAGGTAGTTTGTTGAACAATAATTTGTGTAGAAGGTAGTTTGTTGAACAAGAAGTTGGATATAAAGTCATTTGTTGAACAATAATTTGTATAGAAGGTAGTTTGTTGAAAAATACCGTGTATAGAAAGTAGTTTGTTGAGCATGAATGTGTATACAAAGTAGGTTGTTGAACAATCATTTGTATAGAAAGTAGTTTGTTGAACACAAATTTGTATAGAAAGTAGTTTGTTGAACAATAAGTTGTATAGAAGGTAGTTTGTTGAACAATCATTTTTAAAGAAAGTAGTTTGTTGAACACACATTTGTATAGAAAGTAGTTTGTTGAACAATAATTTGTATAGAAAGTAGTTTGTTAAACAAGAATGTGTATAGAAGGTAGTTTGTAGAACAATCATTTTTAAAGAAAGTAGTTTCTTGAACAATAATTTGTCAATAATGTAGTTTCTTGAACAAGAATGTGTAAAGTTGGAGTCTCTTTTTGTTCCAACAAAGTATCTTTTTGTGTAACGCCTGTCCTCACTAGTCACAGGTGAGCTGGAGCCTATCCCAGCTGCCTTCAGGTGAGAGGTGGGGTACTCCCTGCACTGACTGGTGGCCTCGCCTGAAGTCAGCTGGGATAGGCTCCAGCTCACCCGTGACTCTGAAAGCCGTCGCCGCGCCTCACCGCCAGGTAGCGTTTTCCAATATACGTCCGTGTGGTCGTCCGCGGTCATGTAGCCACCACCGTGCACGTGCCAGCTGCCAAGCTAATCTGTGCCGCAGAAGGAAGTAAACTGTCGGGGTTCCTCCTTAAGTACTTCCTCCCCTGCTCTTATCTCGCCACAAACTGTCCTTTTCAACTTTGACCAACTTGGCAATTATTATTTTTTCCCTTTCAAGCGTGTTTGTTTGTGCGCACGTCCAAGCAGACATTGCCAAGCAGCACTCCTGACTCCTAATAGTTTGCTTTTATATATATATATATATATATATATATATATATATATATATATATATATATATATATATATATATATATATATATATATGTGTGTGTATACAGGTAAAAGCCAGTAAATTAGAATATTTTGAAAAACTTGATTTATTTCAGTAATTGCATTCAAAAGGTGTAACTTGTACATTATATTTATTCATTGCACACAGACTGATGCATTCAAATGTTTATTTCATTTAATTTTGATGATTTGAAGTGGCAACAAATGAAAATCCAAAATTCCGTGTGTCACAAAATTAGAATATTACTTAAGGCTAATACAAAAAAGGGAGTTTTAGAAATGTTGGCCAACTGAAAAGTATGAAAATGAAAAATATGAGCATGTACAATACTCAATACTTGGTTGGAGCTCCTTTTGCCTCAATTACTGCGTTAATGCGACGTGGCATGGAGTCGATGAGTTTCTGGCACTGCTCAGGTGTTATGAGAGCCCAGGTTGCTCTGATAGTGGCCTTCAACTCTTCTGCGTTTTTGGGTCTGGCATTCTGCATCTTCCTTTTCACAATACCCCACAGATTTTCTATGGGGCTAAGGTCAGGGGAGTTGGCGGGCCAATTTAGAACAGAAATACCATGGTCCGTAAACCAGGCACGGGTAGATTTTGCGCTGTGTGCAGGCGCCAAGTCCTGTTGGAACTTGAAATCTCCATCTCCATAGAGCAGGTCAGCAGCAGGAAGCATGAAGTGCTCTAAAACTTGCTGGGCTGGTAGACGGCTGCGTTGACCCTGGATCTCAGGAAACAGAGTGGACCGACACCAGCAGATGACATGGCACCCCAAACCATCACTGATGGTGGAAACTTTACACTAGACTTCAGGCAACGTGGATCCTGTGCCTCTCCTGTCTTCCTCCAGACTCTGGGACCTCGATTTCCAAAGGAAATGCAAAATTTGCTTTTGTCAGAAAACATGACTTTGGACCACTCAGCAGCAGTCCAGCTCTTTTTTTCCTTAGCCCAGGTGAGACGCTTTGCGCGCTGTTTCTTGGTCAACAGTGGCTTGACACGAGGTATGCGGCAGTTGAAACCCATGTCTTTCAAGCGTCTCTTGGTGGTGGATCTTGAAGCACTGACTCCAGCAGCTGTCCACTTCTTCTGAATCTCCCCCACATTTTTGAATGTTTTTTTTTTCACAATCTTGACCAGGGCGCGGTGATCCCTATCGCTTGTACACTTTTTCTGACCACAGTTTTTCCTTCCCTTTGCCTCTCTATTAATGTGTTTGGACACAGAGCTCTGAGAACAGCCAGCCTCTTCAGCAATAACCTTTTGTGTCTTTCCCTCCTTGTGCAATGTGTCGATGGTTGCCTTTTGGACAGCTGTCAAATCTGAAGTCTTCCCCATGTTTGTGTAGGCTTCAGAACTGGACTGAGAGACCATTTAAAGCCCTTTGCAGGTGTTTTGAGTTAATCAGCTGATTAGTTTGTGGCACCAGGTGTCTTCAAAATTTAACCCTTACACAATATTCTAATTTTGTGACACACGGAATTTTGGATTTTCATTTGTTGCCACTTCAAATAATCAAAATTAAATGAAATAAACATTTGAATGCATCAGTCTGTGTGCAATGAATAAATATAATGTACAAGTTACACCTTTTGAATGCAATTACTGAAATAAATCAAGTTTTTCAAAATATTCTAATTTACTGGCTTTTACCTGTATATATGGGTGTGTGTGTGTGTGTGTGTATACGTATACACTTATACAATATTTCAGCACAATAATGTGGGCTTGTGCAGCCCATTGAGACATTTGTGATTAAGGGCTATATAAGTAAACTTTGATTGATATGTATGTCTCTTAAGGTGAAGTACTTATAGCAACAAGAGCTACATTTTAGCATGATCATGAAAGAAGGTGCACAACTGGATGTAGTTCCGACTCTTTTGACCTCCCACGAAAATCCTAGCAATCAGAACATTTTTAAATGGACTTATAATTTGTCCCCTGCCCGCCGGTCTTTCCCTTTTGGAAGGCGTGGATGAAAGGATTCCCGAGTGTCCGGCTCAGCGTCACACGTCAGCCCGTGAATGAAGTGAGCAGTTGCAACACGTAGAACACGCGTCTTTGCAGCCGGGCCTGTTTGTTTGAATTCGGAGCTTATCTGATGCCATCGGGCCCCCGACTCCCATTCCTCCATGGAGAGCTGTGGCCTGTTTATGTAAACCTCTGCTCACTGCACAGAAATGTGGTCTTGGTGGGAGGGGGTGCTGGGGATCTCTCTCTCACACACACACACACACACACACACACACACACACACACACACACACACACACACACACACACGCAGGCAAAAGAGAGTGCACCGTTACGCCATGCTGTAACAATGTGATTTGATAGCCCTTGTAACTGTTTGCCACGGCCATTTTTTAACCATTGCGTTACAGCAGCGGTGTCCAAACTACGGCCCGCCGACGTCTTCAATTTGGCCCTCGAGACGTCTTGAGGTTCATAAGGAATCTCACCCACAGGGAGATTGCATTCATTTTAATAGTCTGATAATTTTAATGCTGCTATATTATCTTGTCAACTATTGGACAGTGTGAGTAATTCCAGTCAGTGACCTTTAGTTATGGCCTAAAGGCAATTTTGAGCAGCATTCATTTGTATGACCCAATGCAAACAACCTTCCCTAGTCATGGTGCAAACAAATTTAAAGTGTCAACATACATGGTCACACATAACACAACCTGCTCACTGAACTTTGTGGACATTATAAAAAATGTCCATCCACCAGAAAAAAAATATTCCAAAATTACACCCATTTAAATCCATTACAAAGCATGATAGGAAAAAATGATTACAAGACATTTAAGGAGCTCGTCACGGAAGTAAACAAGATTGAAGTCAAACTTTCACATACCCTTGATATCTAATTATATTAATTATATACCCATTATAATAATATGATATAACCACACACACACATATATATGTGTGTTATTGAAATTGCCATGTCAAAACCATTTAAAAAAAAATAAAAAACAATTAAAAAATAAACAAATTAACGAAATAAATGAAAAAATGCATTGATAAAAAGATTTATTATTTTTATTTTTTTAGTTACCAAAACAAACTCGCCATGTAAAATCACTAATGCTAATCAGTAGTATGCATATGACATATCTCATATATATATATATATATATATTAAACATATAGACATTTTGACATTATCTTATGAGAATATTGTCATATGTTTCCAAGAACAATATCAAGAAAAGAAAAAAAGACACTTTGTTTTGAAGCTAAAAGAAAATATTTACAAAATACTTTCAGGGAAAAAAAAAAAGATTACATTTTTAAAAAGTGTTCATCTTACAAGTATTTTTTGTAAAATTGTCAGAAAGTGTAAGAAAAAATCAATTGTTTTAAAAAAACTTTGTATATTTTAGAAATAAAGGATAATCTTATGACAATATTGTCACATATTTTCCAAGAACAATATCAGGGAAAATGATTTAAGTTTTAAAAGTGTTAATCTTACAAGTCATTCACTGCTAGAAAAGAAAAATTGATGGTTGAAAAAAAATGTATATACATATATATATATTTTACACATAAAGAATAATTTTATGAGAATATTGTCATATTTGTTCCAAGAACAATATCAGAAAAAAAATAGATTTACATTTTAAAAAAAGTGTTAATCTTACAAGTCATACTTGAAAAAAAAATTATGGTAAAAAAATAAAATACATATTAAATATTTTAGACATAAGGGATAATTCTATGAGAATATTGTCATATTTTTTCCAAGGACAATATCAAGGAAAAATTATTTAAGTTTTAAAAAAGTGTTCATCTTACAAGTCATTCACTGCTAGAAAAGAAAAAATGATGGTTGAAAAAAATAATAATATGAATATGTGTGTGTATATATATACATATATATATATATATATATATATATATATATATATATATATATATATATATATATATATATATATATATATATATATATATATATATATATATTAGAGATGCGCGGTTTGCGGGCACAACCGCGGAGTCCGCGGATTATCCGCGGATCGGGCGGATGAAATTTTAAAAAATTAGATTTTATCCGCGGGTCGGGTCGGGCGGTTGAAAAAAATAAAAAATAGATTTTGAATAGATTCAGGCGGGTGGCAGTTAAACCAATTGGTAAATATATATACATAGTTAAATGTTGTTACCCACATACGAAAAACGAGCAGGCACCTGCAGCATATGCCACAACAGAAGAAGAAAAAAAAAAGAGATGGACACTTTTACGGAGCGGAGAAGGGACGCCTCGCCGGGGTCCGGAACCGAGGCCCCTTCCCCCGAGAGGGCCCCACCGGGAGCCGTAGCTGAGGCGATCCGCGAGAAGGGCCCGACGCACGTCCAGGGTCACCACCGCACCGACACCCCGCCTCGTCCGCTTTCGCCGCGGCCGGCGTCACGCGCAGCAGGTAAGCAGCTTACCTGCCCGCCACCCCCGTGGCCGGGGGCTCGTAACAGGGGTCACTCCGCGCGCTCCGCCCGCGCAGCTTACCTGCCCGCCACCCCTGTTGCCGGGGGCGCGTAACAGGGGTCACTCCGCGCGCAGTGCGCTCACGAAAGGGGTGGGGCTCACCCTGGTTGATATAGACAGCAGGACGGTGGCCATGGAAGTCGGAACCCGCTAAGGAGTGTGTAACAACCCACCTGCCGAATCAACTAGCCCTGAAAATGGATGGCGCCGGAGCGTCGGGCCCATACACGGCCGTCGCCGGCAGCGAGACGCGCTTGGAGGTGCGCTCAGCGCGGCTCCCATATGATTGCGCACTGGTGTGCGTCTGGGCCGTGACAGCGTGGCACGCGAATGTCTGTGCTGCATTGGATCAGTCTCCTTTCTTTAACAGGCAAAAGCTTTATAACCTCACTAATGCCTTGCATCGTCTATATTTGATATATAACAACGGGCGGGTGCGGGCGGATGCGGTTCTGATTAAATGTTATATCGGGTGGATGGCGGATGGTTGACGACTTTCTGATGCGGTTGCGGATGAAATAATTGCCTATCCGCGCATCTCTAGTATGTATGTATGTATGTATGTATGTATGTATGTATGTATGTATGTATGTATGTATGTATATATATATATATACACAGGTAAAAGCCAGTAAATTAGAATATTTTGAAAAACTTGATTTATTTCAGTAATTGCATTCAAAAGGTGTAACTTGTACATTATATTTATTCATTGCACACAGACTGATGCATTCAAATGTTTATTTCATTTAATTTTGATGATTTGAAGTGGCAACAAATGAAAATCCAAAATTCCGTGTGTCACAAAATTAGAATATTACTTAAGGCTAATACAAAAAAGGGATTTTTAGAAATGTTGGCCAACTGAAAAATATGAGCATGTACAATACTCAATACTTGGTTGGAGCTCCTTTTGCCTCAATTACTGCGTTAATGCGGCGTGGCATGGAGTCGATGAGTTTCTGGCACTGCTCAGGTGTTATGAGAGCCCAGGTTGCTCTGATAGTGGCCTTCAACTCTTCTGCGTTTTTGGGTCTGGCATTCTGCATCTTCCTTTTCACAATACCCCACAGATTTTCTATGGGGCTAAGGTCAGGGGAGTTGGCGGGCCAATTTAGAACAGAAATACCATGGTCCGTAAACCAGGCACGGGTAGATTTTGCGCTGTGTTCAGGCGCCAAGTCCTGTTGGAACTTGAAATCCCCATCTCCATAGACCAGGTCAGCAGCAGGAAGCATGAAGTGCTCTAAAACTTGCTGGTAGACGGCTGCGTTGACCCTGGATCTCAGGAAACAGAGTGGACCGACACCAGCAGATGACATGGCACCCCAAACCATCACTGATGGTGGAAACTTTACACTAGACTTCAGGCAACGTGGATCCTGTGCCTCTCCTGTCTTCCTCCAGACTCTGGGACCTCGATTTCCAAAGGAAATGCAAAATTTGCTTTCGTCAGAAAACATGACTTTGGACCACTCAGCAGCAGTCCAGCTGGTGTCGGTCCACTCTGTTTCCTGAGATCCAGGGTCAACGCAGCCGTCTACCAGCAAGTTTTAGAGCACTTCATGCTTCCTGCTGCTGACCTGCTCTATGGAGATGGAGATTTCAAGTTCCAACAGGACTTGGCGCCTGCACACAGCGCAAAATCTACCCGTGCCTGGTTTACGGACCATGGTATTTCTGTTCTAAATTGGCCCGCCAACTCCCCTGACCTTAGCCCCATAGAAAATCTGTGGGGTATTGTGAAAAGGAAGATGCAGAATGCCAGACCCAAAAACGCAGAAGAGTTGAAGGCCACTATCAGAGCAACCTGGGCTCTCATAACACCTGAGCAGTGCCAGAAACTCATCGACTCCATGCCACGCCGCATTAACGCAGTAATTGAGGCAAAAGGAGCTCCAACCAAGTATTGAGTATTGTACATGCTCATATTTTTCATTTTCATACTTTTCAGTTGGCCAACATTTCTAAAAATCCCTTTTTTGTATTAGCCTTAAGTAATATTCTAATTTTGTGACACACGGAATTTTGGATTTTCATTTGTTGCCACTTCAAATCATCAAAATTAAATGAAATAAACATTTGAATGCATCAGTCTGTGTGCAATGAATAAATATAATGTACAAGTTACACCTTTTGAATGCAATTACTGAAATAAATCAAGTTTTTCAAAATATTCTAATTTACTGGCTTTTACCTGTATATGTGTGTTATTGAAATTGCCATGTCAAAACCATTTAAAAAAAATAAAAAACAATTAAAAAATAAACAAATTAACGAAATAATTGAAAAAATGCATTGATTAAAAGATTTATTATTTTTATTTTTTTAATTACCAAAACAAACTCGCCATGTAAAATCACTAATGCTAATCAGTAGTATGCATATGACATATCTCATATATATATATTTATTAAACATATAGACATTTTGACATTATCTTATAAGAATATTGTCATATGTTTCCAAGAACAATATCAAGAAAAAAAAAAGACACTTTGTTTTGAAGCTAAAAGAAAAATATTTACTAAATACTTTCAGGGGGAAAAAAAAGATTACATTTTTAAAAAGTGTTCATCTTACAAGTATTTTTTGTAAGATTGTCAGAAAGTGTAAGAAAAAATAAATTGTTTAAAAAACATTGTATATTTTAGAAATAAAGGATTATCTTATGAGAATATTGTCACATATTTTACAAGAACAATATCAGGGAAAATGATTTAAGTTTTAAAAGTGTTAATCTTACAAGTCATTCACTGCTAGAAAAGAAAAATTGATGGTTAAAAAAAATGTATATGTATATATATATTTTACACATAAAGAATAATTTTATGAGAATATTGTCATATTTTTTCCAAGAACAATATCAGAAAAAAAATAGATTTAAGTTTTAAAAAAGTGTTAATCTTACAAGTCATACTTGGAAAAAAAAATGATGGTAAAAAAATAAAATACATAATAAATATTTTAGACATAAGGGATAATTCTATGAGAATATTGTCATATTTTTTCCAAGAACAATATCAGGGAAAAATGATTTAAGTTTAAAAAAAGTGTTAATCTTACAAGTCATTCACTGCTAGAAAAGAAAAATTGATGGTTAAAAAAAAATAATATGAATATGTGTGTGTGTATATATATATATATATATATATATATATATATATATATATATATATATATATATATATATATATATATATATATTAGAGATGCGCGGTTTGCGGGCACAACCGCGGAGTCCGCGGATTATCCGCGGATCGGGCGGATGAAATTTAAAAAAATTAGATTTTATCCGCGGGTCGGGTCGGGCGGTTGAAAAAAATAAAAAATAGATTTTAAATAGATTCAGGCGGGTGGCAGTTAAACCAATTGGTAAATATATATACATAGTTAAATGTTGTTACCCACATACGAAAAACGAGCAGGCACCTGCAGCATATGCCACAACAGAAGAAGAAAAAAAAAAAGAGATGGACACTTTTACGGAGCGGAGAAGGGACGCCTCGCCGGGGTCCGGAACCGAGGCCCCTTCCCCCGAGAGGGCCCCACTGGGAGCCGTAGCTGAGGCGATCCGCGAGAAGGGCCCGACGCACGTCCAGGGTCACCACCGCACCGACACCCCGCCTCGTCCGCTTTCGCCGCGGCCGGCGTCACGCGCAGCAGGTAAGCAGCTTACCTGCCCGCCACCCCCGTGGCCGGGGGCTCGTAACAGGGGTCACTCCGCGCGCTCCGCCCGCGCAGCTTACCTGCCCGCCACCCCTGTTGCCGGGGGCGCGTAACAGGGGTCACTCCGCGCGCAGTGCGCTCACGAAAGGGGTGGGGCTCACCCTGGTTGATATAGACAGCAGGACGGTGGCCATGGAAGTCGGAACCCGCTAAGGAGTGTGTAACAACCCACCTGCCGAATCAACTAGCCCTGAAAATGGATGGCGCTGGAGCGTCGGGCCCATACCCGGCCGTCGCCGGCAGCGAGACGCGCTTGGAAGTGCGCTCAGCGCGGCTCCCATATGATTGCGCACTGGTGTGCGTCTGGGCCGTGACAGCGTGGCACGCGAATGTCTGTGCTGCATTGGATCAGTCTCCTTTCTTTAACAGGCAAAAGCTTTATAACCTCACTAATGCCTTGCATCGTCTATATTTGATATATAACAACGGGCGGGTGCGGGCGGATGCGGTTCTGATTAAATGTTATATCGGGTGGATGGCGGATGGTTGACGACTTTCTGATGCGGTTGCGGATGAAATAATTGCCTATCCGCGCATCTCTAGTATGTATGTATGTATGTATATATATATATATATATATATATATATATATGTGTGTGTAAATGTGTATATGTTACTTTGCATGCAGTTGGCTTTTAAGCCCAATGCTGCCCCCAAGTCCAAAAGTTTGTACACCCCTGCTTTACGGCAACATTTTACTGGATGGGTGGTCATATCATTGATGACAAGCGACAACAACTAACTCCAATTATTTCCAATTAAATAAAGCGTGTCACCTGCCCAGTGGGGGGTGGGGGGGTCGACCTAGAAATGTAATTACAAGACTGTTACATCCTATATTGTCTCCACAAATGGTGCTGCTCGGTGGGTGTCCACTCCATGTGCCCGACTGAATGGCTGCACAGGAATGTGTGTGTTTACTGCGCTCCAGATGCCATGTAACTGATCCCGATGCCTTGCATTTATTTTGAGGACTGTCATATGACTGAGAAGTGGTCGTTTGACGCACAGCACAATCATGACACACACACACACACACAAACACACACAGAGTTGCGTATCGTCTAATATCTTTACCTTAATGGTCCCCTCTGCCATAAACGCCGGTGTTTTGTTGAGCCTTACATCTGTATTTGTTTTGCTTTTTTTTTTTTGTCCCCAAAAGGAAGACAATCCCTCGCAGTGAGACAATATTAACACACAGTCGGTTTAATTCAAGTTGTTAACTATTACATTTGCACTGGAGGGGTGTACACGGGTCTGTTATCTCCATGTGATCCCAGTGCTTGATGATAAAACAATATCAGTATACAGTACAGGCCCAAAGTGTGGACACACTTTCTCCACATTTACCGTATTTTCCGCACCATAAGGCGCCCTGGGTTATAAGCCGCGCCTTCAATGAACGGCATATTTCAAAACTTTGTCCACCTATAAGCCGCGCCGTGTTGTAAGCCACATCTAACTGCGCTAAAGGAATGTCAAAAAAACAGTCAGATAGGTCAGTCAAACTTTAATAATATATTAAAAACCAGCGTTCTAACAACTCTGTTCACTCCCAAAATGTACGCAAATGTGCAATCACAAACATACGTATATCAACATGGACAGAGCTGCGTGAAAAAAGCCACCCGGCCTCTTCGCGTAAACTTAAACTTACCTTAACCACTCGCTCATCTTTTCTTCATCCATCCCTTCGAGTTAGCTTTTATGATGACGCCGGCTGGAAAGGTCTCTTTTGGCAAGGTCTTCCTTTTGAATATCACCATGGGTGGAAGTTTCTGGCCATTAGCATGGCAAGCTAGAACCACAGTGAAGGATGACTTCTCATTCCCTGTGGTGCGAATATTCACCGTACGTGCTCCCGTTGTATCCACAGTGCGGTTCACAGGAATATCAGTTGCTGTGAAATAGTAATCCGTGTGCGGATGGAGAGATTGCGTCTTTTCATGAACCGGATACCTGTCGCTTAGTAGGAGCCATTTTGTGGTCTTTACAGATGTAAACACACAAAGGAAATGAAACGTACGGTGATATCCGCGCGCTTTTTCTTCTACGCGGGCGGGTGGTTGCTTACAGTAGAAGAAGAAGCGCTTCCTGTTCTATGGGGGCGGGTGCTTACCTTGGCGGTTGCTTGCGTAGAAGAAGAAGCGCTTCCTGTTCTACCGGGAAAAAAGATGGCGGCTGTTTACCGAAGTTGCGAGACCGAAACTTTATGAAAATGAATCTTAATATTTATCCATATATAAAGCGCACCGGGTTATAAGGCGCACTGTCAGCTTTTGAGAAAATTTGTGGTTTTTAGGTGCGCCTTATAGTGCGGAAAATATGGTAATGCCTTTTCCTTATTTTCATGACTATTTACATTGTAGATTGTCACATCAAAAACTATGAATGAACACATGTGGAGTTATGTACTTAACTAAAAAAAGGTGAAATAACTGAAAACATGTTTTATATTCTAGTTTCTTCAAAATAGCCACCCTTTGCTCTGATTACTGCATACCTGCCAACTACTCCGGTTTTCCCGTAATTAGTACGGTTTTCATCAACCTATTCCGGGTTACGGTTGCAGTGATAAAAAATACGGTTTTTCATTAATTAAAAAAATTTTTTTTTTTTAAAGTTTTATTCACGAAATCGCGTAACAACAATGACAATCGACACTGCTTCCCGTAACTTCCTATCGAGCCATTCCGAATGCCATGCGCGAGGCTATTTATAGCACCGCTGCCAAGCACGAGGCCATTGTTTCCAAACGAGCGAACGATCATGGAATCAGCCGGAGAAAAATCGCAAACGAGTCTTAAACCGTAAAAGAAAACCGCAGTCATTCCGTGAAGAATATTCAAAAGCCTATCCGGGAATAATTATCCGTTCCAAAAAGGGTGAAAACTACGCGAATTGCACCTTGTGCAGACAAGATTTTTCGATCGGACACGGAGGAATTAGCGATGTAAAAGACCACGTTGGGACAAAAAAAACACAAGTCTAATGCCGTTGCTAGCGATACAAGTGGAAAACTTTCAACGTTTTTCGGATTTTAGCCACAAAAAGGTAATGACACCAATGTTATCTATTGGAATTGTTTAGTACTGTTATACTGTTAAAAGTGTTTATAGAATCAGAATCAGAATCAGAATCAGCTTTATTGTCATTACGGCAAGGTAACGAGATTGAGGCCATTCCATACAGTGCGATGTGTGCATGCTAGAAAAACAATGTGCAAATATATGAAAATATAAAAAATGTAGAAGTGCAATGAATATGGTGTGAAATGAATATATACATGAAAAAAACAAAAACAAAAACAGGGTGGTTGGTGGAATGGGTTATTGCACCGAAGAGAAGGCAGTTATGAGGGACAATGGGGCAGTCCGTTCAGGATGGTTATGGCCCTGGGGAAGAAGCTGTTCTTTAGCCTGTTTGTTTTGGTTTTGATGCACCTGTAGCGCTTCCCAGAGGGCAGCAGGTGGAACAGGTCAGAGCCAGGGTGGGTGCTGTCCTTGATGATGGCACTGGCTCTGTTGAGGCAGCGGGAGGTGTAGATGTCCGTCAGAGAGGGGAGAGGGCGGCCGATGATCTTCTGAGCCGTCTTGACCACTCTTTGCAGCCTCTCCCTGTCTGCTGCAGTGCAGCTGCCGTAGACTTAGATTTACTATTTATGCTTTCAAGTCCAAGTTGAAGAAATCTTGTTAAATGTTGACAGCATAACTACCAAAATACAGAAGTATGTCCTTAATATTTTTGCAGTGCTATTTCTGTTGAAAAGTTCAAATGATTACATTAGAGATGTGATGTGCCACTTTTCAAGTGTCTGATGGCTTAAATTAATTTTCATTCATTTTTCATATTTTGAATTCTTTTGAAAGGCTTACAAAAAAACGACATTTGAATTGTAATTCCATGCTATTGACAGGACTATTAATTGTAGTGAAGTTAGCTTACCATGTTTACAGTATGATAATTGTGATAGAAATGTGAATTTTAGGCACAGAATATTTTTTACAATTGAACAAGGCAGTAGATTATACAAGCTTGGACAGAAAGTTAATAATGACACCAATTTTTTTTTTAATGGAATTGTTTAGTACTGTTTTACCATTTGTTTACTGTAAAAAGTGTTTATACTGTTTATACTTTCAATGAACAAATTGAAGTCTTGTGAAAGGTTGACAGGATAACTGGCATTAACTGTCAAAATAATTTCAAACTATTGAAGTTAGCTTACAGAATAAACATGTCAATCAACCCATATGATTTTTGCTGTAATATTTTTGTTTTGAAAAGTCACTGTGACTGATAGAAAAGTGATGGTTTTAGCAACATTTTAACCTGTCTGAATGCTAATAATCATTTTGCGTCGGGGGGCAAAGCCTGAACCCCCCACCAGGACTTTGTCCTGGACCTACCGGGGCCTGCGGCCCCTGGACCCTGGCTACTAGGTTTTTCTGATTTCAAAAGTTGGCAGGTATGTTACTGCTTTGCACACTCTTGGCATTCTCTCCATGAGCTTCAAGACGTAGTCACCTGAAATGGTTTTCACATCACAGGTGTGCTTGAAGCTCATGGAGAGAATGCCAAGAGTGTGCAAAGCAGTAATCAGAGCAAAGGGTGGCTATTTTGGAGAAACTAGAATATGTATGGTAGTCTCCAGAAGAAGTCACACAAAGAAACAAAGTAAACAGAAACAAAATGCTGGACGACAGCAAATACTTACGGCGTCCACAAAGTACATCCGTACATGACATGACAATCAACAATGTCCACACGAAGAAGGATAGCAACAACAAAAATAGTCTTGCTTGATAACACAAAGCAGGTGCGGGAAATAGTGCTCAAAGGAAGGCTACAGGAGAGCACCAACAAAACAGGAAGGGCCACCAAAATAACAGCGCAAGACCAAGAACTAAAGCACTACACAGGAAAACACAAACAAACTCAATATAAGGCACATGGAGTTTAATTTTTTAACCTTTTCTGCTGGTGGTGTGCCTCAAAAAAGGTTGAAAAACACTGTTTTAATGAACACCATAACACACAATTAAGCATTCAAAGTCAACTTGTTTTTCCACTCTACTGGTACTTAAAGTGGGGCTTTAATTTGGTCACCGTTAATATAAACTTTTCAACTATTCAACAATGTTATTGTTGAATGCGTATAAGTTGTGTACATATGGACAATTGTATGCTTTTGACGATATATAATAACAGTGTTTTTCAACCTTTTTTGAGCCAAGGCACATTTTTTGCGTTGAAAAAATGTGAAGGCACACCACCAGCAGAAATCATTAAAAAACTAAACTCAGTTGACAGTAAAAAGTAGTTGTCGCAATTGTTGGATATGACTTTAAAGCATAACCAAGCATGCATCAATATAGCTCTTGTCTCAAAGTAGGTGTACTGTCACCACCTGTCACATCACACCCTGACTTATTTGGTGTTTTTTGCTGTTTTCCTGTGTGTAGTGTTTTACTTCTTGTCTTGCGCTCCTATTTTGGTGGCTTTTTCTCTTTTGTTGGTATTTTCCTGTAGCAGTTTCATGTAGGGCTGCAGCTAACGATTATTTTTCTATCGATTAATCTATAGATTATTTTTTCGATTAATCGGTTAATCTATAGATTATTTTTTCGATTAATCTATAGATTATTTTTCCTTTTACCGATTTTTTTTAAAATTTAAAATGAAGAGGAAAAAATAAATGTAGGCCAGTTTTTTCAAAAGGCATGGCTTTTATTTACAAAAAAAAAAGTATGGCCACTAGTCAGTCAACATTGACAACAACATGACAAAATATTCTGTAACAATGTAAACATTTAAAACTTTTAACATTTAACAAAATTAAAAGTAGCTTATTTGCTTTTTAATGTGCAAATATAAAAGTAAACATCCAGTGCAAATCTTAATATTCTGGAATAGTATAAGCATTTCAAAAGTAAAAGTATTGCTTATTTTGCTTTAAAATGTGCAAAAATAAAGATAAACATCCAATACAAAAAAGTGCAAAACGGAAATATTCTGTAACAAGTGTAAACATTTCAACAAAAGTAAAAGTATTGCTTATTTGCTAAAATGTGCAAAAATAAAGCTAAACATCCAATACAAAAAAGTGTACAGTGCAAACATTTCAACAAAAGTAAAAGTATTGCTTATTTTGCTTAATAACACAACAATGATAGTATGATTAAAGTGAAAGTTAATTGTTGGTTTGTACATAGTATATGTAACTGTTAATGTTGTAAAAGGTATTTGCACAACTAATTAACGTTAGCGTTTGTGACACGTCTTGTGCCGTGGGGTTCTTTCAGGACCGACAGACTGAACGCCAGACGGCTTTGCCAGGTTTACAATCTTTTAATTTTACACAAAGTCTTTTCTCTTCCAACTGCGCGGATCGCGCACCTGGGCACGATTGCGGCGTCGCTCCCGGCGCGCCCCGCCTCGCCGCTCGCTCGCCGCCGCCGCCTCTCCACAGCGTTCAAGACGAGCGCGTCTTTGTAAACACTGAACAGGCACGCCAAACGCGCCTCTCAGAGCAAACGGTGCTTCAGTTTATGAATTTACAACGCAGATACAAATGACACATTCATGTTTTTGTGTAATAATGACAACGTATACGCACGCGGACGATTGACTTGTTGATGGTGATGGCAAGAACGCTGTCGGGGGTTTTCTTTTCAAATGTTCGTTCATAGCCGTTGTGCTGCTATGATAGGCCATTTCCGCTCGACACAGTGTGCATACAACAACATTATTAGGCCGTTTATTGAAATACTCCGACACTTTTGACGACTTTTGGCGTGCTTTTTTCCCCTCGCTCGCATCGTCTGCTTTGCGCTCCGCCATGACAGTAGTGTGACGTAAATATGCGACGCGCCGACGCACAAAAACGGCGTCGACGTATTTACGTAACCGATGACGTCGACTATGTCGACGCGTCGTTTCAGCCTTACTGTAAATGTGTGTTAGTCTTGTATGATGTCTTTTTGTTATTTTGTTTGTGTGTGATGTGTAATGTCTAGTGTTTAAATGTACGGCAGTGACAATGAATTTCCCCAAGGGGACCAATAAATCTAAATCTAATCTAAGAATATTTCAGTTGTTTTTATACTTGTTTGTGGGGACATTGTTGATTGTCATGTCATGTTCGGATGTACATTGTGGACGCCATCTTTGCTCCACTGTAAGTCTTTGCTGTCGTCCAGCATTCTGTTTTTGTTTACTTTGTAGCCAGTTCAGTATTAGTTTCGTTCTGCGTAGCCTTCCCTAAGCTTCAATGCCTTTTCTTAGGGGCACTCACCTTTTGTTTATTTTTGGTTTAAGCTTTAAACACCTTTTTACCTGCACGCTGCCTCCCGCTGTTTTCGACATCTACAAAGCAATTAGCTACCGGCTGCCACCTACTGATATGGAAGAGTATTACACGGTTACTCTGCCGACATCTAGAAAGCACCGACACTCAACAACAACACATCATTTGCAGACTATAATTACTGGTTTGCAAAAAATATTTTTAACCCAAATAGGTGAAATTAGATAATTTCCCACGGCACACCAGACTGTATCTCACGGCACACTAATAATGACTGTAATAATGAACTGCAGTCGGACATGGGCATTCAATTTGTTTCAAGTTGCATGAAATGAGCTGCAGAAAGCGTGGGGTGTATCCTCTCTTGAGGGACGTTAGCAGTGTTTGTGGAGTGTATTGTGATGGATTTAAATGAAACAACAATGAATGATATCAATGCGTGTGTTGTGATGGATTTAAATGAAACAACAATGCATGATATCAATGTGTGGCCCCAGCCTTGTAGGATATTCCCAGGTCCTGTTTGAGCGTTACATATTCATCCATACTGTTTTCCCAGCAGTGTCCTTAAGGGATCATAAAATAGCATACTGCAAGTTAAATATTGAGCTTGCCGCGTCATCCTCCCTCCATAATAAACGTGTTGCTCCTCTCCCACCCCTCCTGTTGTCGGGGTAAGAGAGTTCACCATTATCCTGGCATTTGTTGTTCTCCCACACTGCAGAGGCACTGCAGAACACAAACACACACGTACGCACCGGCTATGGAAAAAGCTCTTTCCCCCGCCCCCCCAACCTTTTAAAGTGTGACTGTCACCCGTTTGACAACTCGTAGGTCTTCCGGCCCCTCCTATGTTCCCTCTGGTCTTGTTGCGCCGTGCCTGACACGTACACCTGCACACGATTACGCCCCATCGCTGCGTATGTTTGTTAATGCGCTGGTGGACCAC